>NW_026127036.1:0-94450 GCF_943737965.1 Phodopus roborovskii | reverse complement strand
CCTAAAACTGAGCCGAATGTTAACCTAACACCAACCCTAACCTAACGTTAACCTGACGATAAACCTAAGCATAACCATAAACTAAGAAAAACACTAACCCAAACCGTGACTCTAACCAAATCTAACGTGACTCTAACGTAATCTAACACTATGACTAACACTAATACAACTCAACCCCTAAACCTCACATGATCACCAACCTTAAAGCTACCCTAACAATCCCTAATCTGAACCCTCCACCTAACCGTAACACTAACCATAACCATAACACTAACCATAACACTATTATTAACACTAAACCTAAGCATAACATAACCTTAACCCTAAACCTAATCCAATCCATGACACTAACCCTAACCTAAAGTTACATTAACCCTAACATTACCCCTGAAACTAAACCCTAACATAAACATAACCCCAACCCTAAGCTAATCCTAACCCTAAAAGTAACCATAATATTACAACTAACTAAATGTAACAGCAAGGCAAAACCCAACACGAAAACTAAAACTAACCCAAACCTTAACCTAACACACCAATGCTAACCCTAACATTAACACTGACCCTAAGCATAACCCAAACCTAACACATGCACTTACCATGACCGTGACTCTAAGCAAACCACAATCTACTGCTAACACTAACACAAACTCAAACCCAAAACCTCACATTATCCCCAGCCCTAACGCTAACACTATACAATCCCCTATTTGAACCCTCCTCTAACCATCAGCAATAACCATAACCATAACATAGTAGCTACCACCAGAATATTAACCATAATCCTACACATATCCTTAAGCCTAACCTAAACCTATTCAAATCCATAAAATAACCATAACCATAACACTAACTCTAAACATAAGTGCTAACACAAACACTAAACAGAACACTCATTTTAACCACTAAACCTAACGATAAGATTAACACCAAGTAAACTATAAACCCCACTTAAACTCAAAAAAAACCTGAAACGTAACGTAAGCCTTCAAGTAACACACACCCAAACCATGATAACCTTAACCCTAACCCTAAGCCTAACCTAAACTTAACACAAAAACTAACACTAATAATAAACGTAATACTAACCTAACCATAACACAAACCGTGGCAAGGGTATCACTTGCCTGACCATACGACAAAAACTAATGCAAATTCTAATCGTAACCTAAACCCACTAACAAACGCTACCTAACACTGACTGTAACATGTCATAAACCTCACACTAACCTAGCACGAAGCCTAACCCTAACCTTAACCATAACCCAAATGCTAAAGTAACGCTCACCATAATGCTAAACCTAACCCTAACTTATAAAACTAGCCATAAACCTAACAGAAAGTGAAACCACGGCGCTAAACCCAACCCTACACCTACCACTAACCCTAACGCTTACCTTAATCATAAGCACTAACCCTAACCCTAAGGCTAACAGTAAAATCTAGACATACCACTATCACTGAAAATGACCCTGAACTATCATTCCCCTAGCATTAACAGCATCATTATAGGTAATTCACACTAAACAAAACACTAACACTAACCCTAACCTAAACTAACATTAACACTAACATCAACCTGAAAGTTAACCCTAACAAGAGCATAAACCTAACCCTAACCTAACTCTATTTTTAAACATAACAATAATGCTCCCACTAAGTAAATGTATTGCACAGCTAAAACCCAGCACTAAACCGAAAACTGACAGCGAATTAACTAACACTAACCCTAACCTAACGCAGCTAACCTGACGATAACATAGCATAACCATAAACTAAGAAAACACTAACCCGAAGCCGTGACTCTAACCAAATCTAATGTGACTCTAACCTTAATGTAACACTATGACTAACACTAACACAACTCAAATCCTAAACCTCACATGATCACCAACCTTAAAGCTAACTCTAACAATCACTAATCTGAACCCTCCACCTAACCGTAACACTAACCATAACCATAACACTAACCCTAACACTAATATTAAGACTATAGCTAAGCATAACATAACCTTAACCTAAACCTATTCCAATCCATGACACTAACCCTCACCTAAAGGTACATTAACTCTAACCTTAACCATAAAACTTAACAATAACAAGCATAACCCCAACCCTAAGCTAATCTAACCCTAAAAGTAAGCATAATATTACAACTAACTAAATGTAACGCCAGGCAAGGCCAACACGAGAAACTAAAACTAACCTAAACCTTAACCTAACACCAATGCTAACCCTAACATTAACACTGACTCTAAGCCTAACCCAAACCTAACACGTGCACTTACAATGACCGTGACTCTAAGCAAACGGGGCTCGATGCTAAGAATAACACTAACACAAACTCAAACCCAAAAGCCTGACATTATCACCAACCCTAACGCTAACACTAAGCAATCCCTATTCTGAGCAACTCCTCCTAACCATAACAATAATCATAACCATAACACTAACACTAACACGAATATTAACCCTAATCCTACGTATATCATAAGCCTAACCTAAACCTATTCCAATCCATAAAACTAACCCTAACCATAACACTAACTCTAAACATAGTGCTAACACAGAAACACTAAACAGAACACTCATTCTAACCACTAACCCTAATGATAACATTAACACTAACTAAAACTATAAACCCCACTTTAACTCTAAAAGAAAAAACCTGAAACCTAACATTAACGCTAAAGTAACACACACCCAAAAACAACGATAACGTTAACCCTAACCCTAAGCCTAGCAAACTTAACACTAACACTAACACTAATAATATACATAATACTAACCTAACCATAACACAAAAGCGTAACAATGTCTGACTTGCCCCTGACAACACAACAAAAACTAATGCAAATTCTAACCGTAACCCGAAACCCACTAACAAGCACCTTTACCCTAACACTGACTGTAACACTGTCATAAACCTCACACTAACCCTAGCCACAGAAGCCTAACCCTAACCTTAACCCTAACCCAAATGCTAAATGTAGGCTCACCATAATGCTAAACCCTAACCTAACCATAAAACTAGCCATAAACCTAACAGAAAGTGAAACCAGAAGCCAAGCCCAACCCTACACACCTACCACTAAACTGTAACAAAAACCATAAATGTAAGCACTAACCCTAACCCTAAAACTAACAGTAAAATCTAGACATACCACTATCACTTAAACAGACCCTGAACTATCGGCTACATAGCATTAACAGCATCAATATACGTAATGCACACTAAAGCAAAACATAACTCTAACCCTAACCTAAATTAACATTAACATCAACCTGAAAGTTAACCTAACAAAAACTGTAAACCTAACCATAACCTAACTCTAACCCTGAACATAGCAATAATGCTACCACATAACTAAATGTATCGACAGCCAAAAACCCAACACTAAACCTAAAACTGAACGAACATTAACCTCACACCAACCCTCACCTAATGGTAACCTGATGATAACCCTAAGCATAACCTTAACCTAAGACAAACACTAACCCAAACCGTGACTCCTAACGAAATATAACGTGACTCTAACGTAATCTCGCACTATGACTAACACTAACACAACTCAAACCTAAAGCTCACATGATCACTAGCCCAATCTTTAACCCTAACAATCCATAAGTGGAACCCATCACATAACCGTAACACTAACCATAACCATAACACTAACCCTAATAAAAATATTAAAGACAACTAAGCTAAGCATAACATAACCTTAACCTAAACCTATTCAAATCCATGACAATAACCTTACCTAAAGTTACATTAAACCTAACATTACCCCTGAAACTTAACCCTAACATAAACACCTAACCCCAACCTAAAGCTAATCCTAACTAAGGTAACCATAATATTACAACTAACTAAATGTAACATGATTAAAAACCCAACACGAAAACTAAAACTAACCCAAACCTTAACCTAACACCAATGCTAACACTAACATTAACACTGAACCCTAAGCCTAACCCAAACCTAACATGCACTTACCATGACAGTGACTCTAAGCAAACCACAATCTAATACTAAGACTAACACGAAACAAACTCAAACCCAAACCTCACATTATCACCAACCCCAACTCTAACACTAAGCAATCCTTATTCTGAACCCTCCTCCTAACCATAACAATAACCATAACCATAACACTAAAGCGCTACCCACGAATATTAACCCTAAACATCAGCATATCATAAGCCTAACCTAAACCTATTCCAATCCATAAACTAACCTAACCATAACACTAACTCTAAACATAGTGCTAACACAAACACTAAACAGAACACTCATTCTAACCACTAACATATGATAACATTAACACTAACTAAACTATAAACCCCACTTTAGCTTTAAAAAACCTGAAACCTAACATTAGCAGCTAAATATCACACACCCAAAACCAGCGATAACCTTAACCCTAACTCTAAGCCTAACCTAATCTTATAACACTAACACTAACACTAATAATATACATAATACTAACGTAACCCTAACACAAAGCGTAACGATATCACTTGCCTGACCATACTACAAAAACTAATGCAAATTCTAACTGTAACCCGAAACCCACTAACAAGCTACCCCTAACACTGACTGTAACACTGTCATAAACCTCACACTAACCCTAGCACAAAGCCTAACCTAACCTTAACCCTAACCCAAATGCTAAATTAGCTTCACCATAATGCTAAACCTAACCCTAACCATAAAACTAGCCATAAACCTCACAGAAAGTGAAACCATAGCATAAACCCAACCCTACACCTACCACTAACCCTAACGCTTACCATAAACATAAGCACTAACCATAACCCTAAAACTAACAGTAAAATCTAGACATACCACTATCACTTAAACAGACCCTGAACTATCCATTCCCCTAGCATTAACAGCATCAATATACGTAATGCACACTAAAGCAAAACACTAACTCTAACCATAACCTAAATTAACATTAACACTAACATCAACCTGAAAGTTAACCTAGCAAAAACTGTAAGCCTAACCTAACCTAACTCTAACCCTAAACATAGCAATAATGCTACCACCAACTAAATGTATCGACAGCCAAACCCAACAATAAACCTAAAACTGATCCGAGCGTTAAACTAACACCAACCCTAACCTAACGTTAACCAGAAGATAACCCTAAACATAACCATAAACTAAGACAAACACTAACACAAACCGTGACTCTAACCAAATCTGGCCCCGTGAATCCAACGTAATCTAACACTATGACTAACACTAACACAACTCAAACCCTACACCTCACACATGATCCACCAACCTTAAAGCTACCCTAACAATCCCTAATCTGAACCCTCCACCTAACCGTAACACTAACCATAACCATAACACTAACCCTAACACAAATATTAAGACTAAAGCTAAGCATAACATAACCTTAACCTAAACCTATTCCAATCCATGACACTAACCATAACCTAAAAGTTACATTAACCCTAACATTACCCTGAAACTTAACCAATAAACACTAGCACAAACCTAAGCTAATCCTAACACTAAAAATAACCATAATATTACAACTAACTAAATGTAACACCAGGCAAAACCCAACACGAAAACTAAAACTAACCCAAACCTTAACCTAACACAATGCTAACCTAACATTAACACTGACACTAAGCCTAACCCAAATAACACATGCACTTACCATAACCGTGACTCTAAGCAAACCACAATCTAATGCTAACACTAACACAAACTCAAACCCAAAACCTAAGGAAAAAACATTATCACCAACCCTAACGCTAACACTAAGCAATCCCTATTCTGAACCCTCCTCCTAACCACATAACAATAACCATAACCATAACACTGACGCTAAAAAGAATATTAACCCTAATCCTAAGCATATCATAAGCCCTAACCTAAACCTATTCCAATCCATAAAACTAACCCTAACCATAACACTAACTCTAAACATAGTGGCTAACTATATGGGGGGGGTACTAAACAGAACAAAAACTCATTCATAACCAACTAACACCTAACGATAAGATTAAGAACACCAAGTAAACTATAAACCAACCCCACTTAAACTCTAAAAAAAAACCTGAAACATAACATTAACGCTAAATTGCTTACACCCCAAACCCAACGATAACCTTAACCCTAACCCTAACCCTAACCCTAAACTTAACACTAACACTAACACTAATAATAAACGTAATACTAACCTAACCCTAACACAAAAGCAATAACCGTATCACTTCACCAAATAATACGACAAAAACTAATGGAAACTCTAACCGTAACCCTAAACCCACTAACAAACGCTACCCCTAACAATGACTGTAACCCTGTCATAAACCTCACACTAACACTAGCACGAAGCCTAACCCTAACTATAACCATAACCCAAATCCTAAAGTAACGCTCACCATAATGCTCAACCTAACCCTAACCATAAAACTAGCCATAAACCTAACAGAAAGTGAAACCACGAGCGTTAAACCCAACCCTACACCTACCACTAAGACTAACGGTTACCATAATCATAAGCACTAACCCTAACCCTAAAACTAACAGTAAAATCTAGACATTCCACTATCACTGAAAATGACCCTGAGCTATCCATTCCCCTAGCATTAACAGCATCATTATAGGTAATTCACACTAAACAAAACACTAACACTAACCCTAACCTAAACTAACATTAACACTAACATCAACCTGAAAGTTAACATAACAAAAATTGTAAACCTAACCCTAAACTAACTCTAACCCTAAACATAGCAATAATGCTACCACT
Organism: Phodopus roborovskii; assembly: GCF_943737965.1. Taxonomy (NCBI): domain Eukaryota; kingdom Metazoa; phylum Chordata; class Mammalia; order Rodentia; family Cricetidae; genus Phodopus; species Phodopus roborovskii. The sequence goes on along the minus strand of NW_026127036.1, from coordinate 87,665 downwards.
AACTAAATGTATCGACAGCCAAACCCAACAATAAACCTAAAACTGACACGAACGTTAACCTAACACCAACCTAACCTAACGTTAACTATGAAGATAATAACCCTAAGCATAACCATAAACTAAGAAAAACACTAACCCAAACCGTGACTCTAGCAAAGTCTAACGATGACTCTAACCTTAATCTAACACTATGACTAACACTAATACAACTCAAACCCTAAACCTCACATGATCACCAACCTTAAAGCTAACCCTAACAATCACTAATCTGAACCCTCCACCTAACCGTAACACTAACCATAAACATAACACTAACCCTAACACTAATATTAAGACTAAAGCTAAGCATAACATAACCTTAACCTAAACCTATTCCAATCCATGACACTAACCCTCACCTAAAGATACATTAACTCTAACCTTAACCACAAAAACTTAACCATAACATAAACACTAACCCCAACCCTAAGCCTAATCCTAACCCTAAAGTAACCATAATATTACAACTAAGTAAATGTAACGCCAGGCAAAACCCAACACAAAAACTAAAACTAACCCAAACCTTAACCTAACACCAATGCTAACCTAACATTAACACTGACCCTAAGCCTAACCCAAACCTAACACATGCACTTACCATGACCGTGACTCTAAGCAAACCACAATCTAATGCTAAGAATAACACTAACACAAACTCAAACCCAAAACCTGACATTATCACCAACCCTAACGCTAACACTAAGCAATCCTATTCTGAACCCTCCTCCTTACCATAACAATAACCATAACCATAACACTAACACTAACACGAATATTAACCATAATCCTACACATATCATAAGCCCTAACTAAACCTATTCCAATCCATAAAACTAACCATAACCATAACACTAACTCTAAACATAGTGCTAACACAAACACTAAACAGAACACTCATTCTAACCACTAACCCTAATGATAACATTAACACTAACTAAACTATAAACCCTTTATCTGAAGAAAAACCTGAAACCTAACATTAACGCTAAAGTAACACACCCCAAAACCAACGATAACGTTAACCTAACCCTAAGCCTAACTTAAACTTAACACTAACACTAACACTAATAATATACATAGCTACTAACCTAACCCTAACACAAAGCGTAACCGTATCACTTGCCCTGACCATACGACAAAAACTAATGCAAATTCCCTAAGCACAAGCAAACCACTAACAAGCGCTACCCCTAACACTGACCCTGTAACACTGTCATAAACCTCACACTAACCCTGGCAGGAAGCCTAACCTAACCTTAACATAACTTAAATGCTAAAGTAACGCTCACCATAATGCTAAACCTAACCATAACCATAAAACTAGCCATAAACCTGAACAGAAAGTGAAACCACGGCGCTAAGCCCCAACCTACACTCACCACTAGAGACTAGCAGTTACCATAATCATAACCACTAACCCTAACCCTAAAACTAACAGTAAAATCTAGACATACCACTATCACTGAAAATGACCCTGAACTATCCATTCCCCTAGCATTAACAGCATCATTATAGGTAATTCACACTCAAACAAAACACTAACACTAACCCTAACCTAAACTAACATTAACACTAACATCAACCTGAAAGTTAACCCTAACAAAAACTGTAAACCTAACCCTAACCTAACTAACCCTAAACATAACAATAATGCTCCCACCTAAGTAAATGTATTGCACAGCTAAAACCCAACACTAAACCGAAAACTGACACGATCGCGCACCTAACACTAACTTCCTAACCTAACACTAACCTGACGATAAACCTAAGCATAACCATAAACTAAGAAAAACACTAACCCAAACCGTGACTCTAACCAAATCTAACGTGGACTCTATACAGCAATGTAACATTCTGACTAACACTAACACAACTCAAACCCTAAACCTCACATAATCACCAACCTTAAAGCTAACCCTAACAATCCCTAATCTGAACCCTCCACCTAACCATAACACTAACCCTTCAACAATAACAATAACCTCTAACACTAATATTAAGACTAAAGCTAAGCATAACATAACCTTAACCTAAACCTATTCCAATCCATGACACTAACCCTAACCTAAAGATTACATTAACCCTAACATTAACCCTGAAACTTAACCCTAACATAAACACTAACCCCAACACTAAGCTAATCCTAACCCTAAAAGTAACAATAACCTTACAACTAACTAAATGTAACCCCGAAGCCAAGCCTAACACGAAACTAAAACTAACCCAAATCTTAACCTAACACCAATCCTAACCTAACACTAACACTGAACCGTAAGCCTAACCCAATCTAATACATGCACCACCATGACCGCAGATCTCAACCAAACCACAATCTAATGCTAAGACTAACACTAACACAAACTCAAACACAAAACCTCACATTATCACCATCCCTAACGCTAACACTAAGCAATCCCTGTTCTGAAACCCTCCTCCTAACCATAACAATAACCATAACCATAACACTGAGCTACCCACCAATAATAACCCCTAATCCTCTACATATCATAAGCCTAACCTAAACCTATTCCAATCCACTAAAACTAACCCTAACCATAACACTAACTCTAAACATAGTGCTAACACAAACACTAAACAGAACACTCATTCTAACCACTAACCCTAATGATAACATTAACACTAACTAAACTATAAACCCCACTTTAACTCTAAAAAAAAACCTGAAACCTAACATTAACGCTAAAGTAACATACACCCCAACCAAAATAACGATAACCTTAACCCTAACCCTAAGCCTAACCTAATCTTAACACTAACACTAACACTAATAATAAAGTAATACTAACTAACCCTAACACAAAGCCTAAACGTATCCAGGCCTGACCAATACGACAAAAACTAATGCAAACTCTAACCGTAACCCAAAACCCACCTAACAAACGCTACCCCTAACACTGACTGTAACACTGTTTTAAACCTCACACTAACCAAAGATACGCGCTCCAACCCTAACGGGCAACCCTAACCAAAATCCTAAAGGCTTGGCTCACCATAATGCTCAACCCTAACCCTAACCATAAAACTAGCCATAAACCTAACAGAAAGTGAAACCACAGGTTATTAAACCCACCTACACCTACCACTAACCCTAACGCTTACCACAATCATAAGCATCAACCCTAACCCTAAAACTAACAGTAAAATCTAGACATACCACTATCACTTAAACAGACCCTGAACTATCCATTCCCCTAGCATTACCAGCATCAATATACGTAATGCAAACTAAAGCAAAACACTAAACACTAACCTCAACCTAAACCTAACATTAACACTAACATCAACCTGAAAGTTAACCCTAACAAAAACTGTAAACCTAACCCTAACCCCTAACTCTAACCCTAAACATGACAATAATGCTCCCACTAAGTAAATGCTTTCCGCAAAGCTAAAACCCAACACTAAACCGAAAAACTACACGGCAACTTAACCTAACACTAACCCTAACCTAACGCTAATCCACAATTATAAACCTAAGCATAACCATAACCTAAAGAAAAACACTAACGGAAACCGCGCTGACTCTAATCAAATCTAACGTTGACTCTAACGTAATCTAACACTATGACTAACACTAACACAACTCAAACCCTAAACCTCACATGATCACCAACCTTAAAGCTAACCCTAACAATCCCTAATCTAGAACCCCTCCACCTAACCATAACACTAACCATAACAATAACACTAACCCTAACACTAATATTAAGACTAAAGCTAAGCATAACATAACCTTAACCTAAACCTATTCCAATCACGAAATGACCCTAAACCCTAACCTAAAGTTACATTAACCCTAACATTAACCCTGAAACTTAACCCCTAACATAAACACTAACCCCAACACTAAGCTAATCCTAACCCTAAAAGTAACAATAATATTACAACTAACCCAAATGTAACGTCAGCCAAGCCTAACACGGAAACTAAAACTAACCCAAATCTTAACCTAACACCAATCCTAACCTAACACTAACACTGAACCGTAAGCCCAACCCAAACCTAACACATGCACTTACCACGACCGTGACTCCTAAGCAAACCACAATCTAATGCTAAGACTTACACGAACACAAACTCAAACACAAAACCTCACATTATCACCATCCCTAACTGCTAACACAAGTAATCCCTATTCTGAACCCTCCCTCCTAACCATAACAATAACCATAACCATAACATGACCAGCTACCACGAATATTAACCCTAATCCTACACATATCATAAGCCTAACCTAAACCTATTCCAATCCATAAAACTAACCCTAACCATAACACTAACTCTAAACATAGTGCTAAACACAAACACTAAACAGAACACTCATTCTAACCACTAACCCTAATGATAACATTAACACTAACTAAACTATAAACCCCACTTTAACTCTAAAAAAAAAACCTGAAACCCTAACATTAACGCTAAAGTAACATACACCCAAAACCCAACAATAACCTTAACCCTAACCCTAAGCCTAACCTAAACTTAACACTAACACTAACACTAATAATATACTGTAAAACTAACCTAACGCTAACACAAAGCATAACCGTATAACTTGACCTGACCATACGACAAAAACTAATGCAAACTCTAACCGTAACCCCAAACCCACTAACAAACGCTACCACTAACACTGACTGTAACCCTGTCATAAACGTCACACTAACCCTAGCCCTAAGCCTAACCCTAACCTTAACCCTAACCCAAATCCTAAAGTAACGCTCACCATAATGCTAAACCTAACCCTATACATAAAACTAGCCATAAACCTAACAGAAAGTGAAACCAATGCGCTAAACCCAACCCTACACCTACCACTAACCCTAACGCTTACCATAATCGTAAGCACTAACCCTAACCCTAAAACTAACAGTAAAATCTAGACATACCACTATCACTTAAACTGACCCTGAACTATCTATTCCCCTAGCATTAACAGCATCAATATACGTAATGCACACTAAAGCAAAAACACTAACACTAACCTAACCTAAACTAACATTAAGACTAACATCAACCTGAAAGTTAACCCTAACAAAAACTGTAAATCTAACCCCTAACCTATCTCTAACCCTAAACATAACAATAATGCTACCACCTACTAAATGTATCGCACAGCCAAAACCCAACACTAAATCTAAAACTGACACGAACGTTAACCTAACACCAACCCTAACCTAAAGCTAACACTGACGATAACCCTAAGCATAACCATTACCTAAGACAAACACTAACCCAAACCGTGACTCTAACCAAATCTAACGTGACTCTAACGTAATCTATCACTATGACTAACACTAACACAACTAAAACCATAAACCTCACATGATCACCAACCTTAAAGCTAACCCTAACAATCCCTAATCTGAACCCCTCCACCGAACCGTAACACTAACCATAACCATAACACTAACCTTAACACTAATATTAAGACTAAACCTAAGCATAACATAACCTTAACCTAAAACTATTCCAATCCTTGACACTAACCCTAACCTAACCCTGAAACTTAACCCTAACATAAACACTAACCCCAACCCTAAGCTAATCCTAACCCTAAAAGTAACCATAATACTACAACTAACTAAATGTAATGCCCAGCCAAAACCCAACACAAAAACTAAAACTAACCCAAACCTTTTACCTAACACCAATCCTAACACTAACACTGAACCCTAAGCCTAACCCAAACCTAACACATGCACTTACCATAACCGTGACTCTAAGCAAACCACAATCTAATGCTAAGACTAACACTAACACAAACTCATACCCAAAACCTCACTTATCACCAACCCTAACGATAACACTAAGCAATCCCTATTCTGAACCCTCCTCCTAACCATAACAATAACCATAACCATAACACTAACACTAACCCGAATATTAACCCTAATCCTAAGCATATCATAAGCCACCTAACCTAAACCTATTCCAATCCATAAAACTAACCCTAACCATAACACTAACTCTAAACATAGTGCTAACACAAACACTAAACAGAACACTCATTCTAACCACTAACCCTAACGATAACATTAACACTAACTAAACTATAACCTAAATTTACCTCACAAAAAAACCTGAAACCTAACCCTACCACCCTAATAATAACGCTAAAGTAGCACGAACCCATAACCCAACAATAACCTTAACTCTAACCCTAGGCCTAACCTAAAGTTAACACTAAAACTAACACTAATAATAAACCTAACCCTAACACAAAGCATAACCGTATCACTTGATCTGACCATACTACTAAACCAATGCAAACTTTGACCTTATCCCTAAACGAACTAAGAAACACTACCCCTAATACTAACTGTAACCCTAACAAAATCGAATGGTAACCATAACAAGAAGCCTAACCCTAACCTAAACCCTAACCCAAATACTAAACTAACGGCCACCATAATGCTAAAGCTAACCCTAACCATATAACTAACCATAACCTTAAGAGATAGTGTAACCACGGCGATAAACCAACCCTACACTTAACAATAACCCTTATTCTTACCATAATCTTTACCACTAACCCTATACCTAAAACTAACACTATAAATCTAGACATACCACTATCACTTAAACTGACCCTGAACTATCCATTACACTAGCATTAACAGTATCACTTTACGTATTGCAATTAAAACAAAATACTAACACGAACCCTAACCTAAACTAACATTAACACTAACATCAAACTGAAATTTAACCCTAACAAAAACTGTAAACCTAACCCTAACCTAACTCTAACCGTAACATAACAATAATGCTACCACTAACTAAATGTTTCACACAGCCAAAACATAACACTAAACCTAAAATTAACACGAACGTTAACCTAACACCAACGCTAACCAAACGCTAACACTGACGATAACCCTAAGCATAACTATAAGCTAGGACAAACACTAAACCAATCCGTGACTCTAACCAAACTGTAATCTAACACTAAGTCTAACACTAACATAACACAAACCCTAAACCTCACATTATCACCCACGTTAAAGCTAACCCTAACCATCCCTAATCTGAACCCTCCACCTAACCATAACAGTAACCATAACCATAATAACATAGCACAGCTACATCCCTGCAGCCCCCTCTGGGGTTGTCTTAGCAGCACGTGGCCCCTAATAAGACCCCTCCACTGATTGTCTTGCATTTTGCCATCCATAGTTGCCAAGCATCCACTGCCTGGTGTCCTCACCTGCAATGGCCGCCTTGGGTTGGTAGCTGGAGAAGACCTTGCTGTCTGTCAGATGGGTGAGCATGGCCACTGTGTGTCCAAGCAGGATCCCCATACCAGCATCATCAGCAGCATGAAGAAGTAGAGAACTGACCACAGCTGGGACACTTCCTTGCTTCTAATGGCCTCAGTGTAGACGATAAAGACCAGGCCCATGCCCTGGACAGCCTGCAGATGATTAATAGACACCAGATACTCGTGTGAGTCAGAGGGGACAAGAGTGGAACACCATAGTTCGGACGTGGAAGGTCTCTCCTCCATGTGTTGCTGCACACTTCCAGGTGTGTAACTGTAACACCAAAAATAAAAACCCAGAGACAGATATTGGGGTTCAAGCATCAAGCTGAAGGTCAGAGCAGCAAAGCAGCCAAGACACTAGCCCTTACTTCTACCTCAGTCTAAAAGGGGTTGATCCTGTCCCTGCAAGATCTCTAGCAAACCCTCAGAATGCTGCCTCTCCTCAGGGTGCCTAGAGGGACCAAATCTCACAATGCAGCCTGAGACATTGGGTTTCTGTTTTTTATATGCCTCTCTAGAGCTGGGATTAAAGGCATGAGCTCTGGTAATCTTATAGACTGATTCACTCTAGTGTATCCCTGGGAGGTTTCAAACTCACAGAATCCACCCAAAGCGTGTGCCACCACTGCCTGGCTAGCTGGTATGGATGCTGGGATTAAAGGTATGTGTCACCTTTGGCTGATTGCAATAGCTTTTGACTGGCTTTGCTTTTTGAATCCTCGGGCAAGCTTTGACAAATCATACATAATATATCACCACATATAAATTTGTGGACTTTCAGAGCTGGGCTCTCACTGGAGATAGTAGACCATTGGGTGAGTGCCTTGAAGTTTTGTAGCCCGCTGTCACTTCCTGTCTGTTCTTGGCTTCCTTGCCCATCAATAGTTAGAGTCTTAGGCTCATGAGTCTATTGTCATGAATTGTACAATCCTTCTCCACCATGATAGATTGTACACTCTCACTCAGGAGAGCAAAATAAGTACCTCCCTCATGACCGCGTTAGGTATTTGGTTATAGCAACACAATTTTTTATTGAACGATACATAAATGTAAATAAGCTCAGTGGAGTAAGCACAGTGGGAATAGTAGGCTTCAGAAACAGATAAGTATAACATGACTCTGAGATTTTTAACTGAATATTAGATATCACACAACAATTATTTCACTATTATTAGCAGGAGCCATCAATTCTAAACAATGTCCGTGTTAAAATACTCCCTATTGGGGTACTCTGATCTCACTTTCCTGCCCATGACTACCACCGAAAGCAACACATCAAAGACAATTGGAATCAATGACTTAGAAACAACAATAATGTTTTCAATGATTAACATAATTATTGGTTTAAATGGTCACTGTAATGTTAATATTGGATTAGTTATGGCTGAAGAGAGAAGGAGTAGACAGGGAGTTATTTCTCATGGTAATTCTATTCAATCAAATGTAGTTCGACTGAAATATGCAAAAATTAGACTAATGGTGTCTGTATACACTGTGAACCTTATTCTATCTTGATGTGTAATGGACTTCAATCGTAGAACAAGCTGCTGAACCTCAGATAATCACATCAGCTAGCCTGTGCGTGACAGGTAGCCAACTGCTTGAAACAAGGTTCAAAAAGCAAATACAAGTTTTACCCAACGAGCACTCTGTATACATCATTGCCATTTTCTTTTTAAAATTTTATTTCATATGTATTGGTGTTTTGCTTACATGCATGTGTGTGTGTGTTGCGCACGTGCGTGTGTGTTTGTGTGTGTTTGTGTATGTGTGTGAGACAGACCAACAGAGAGAGAGACACACACACACAGAGAGAGAGAGAGAGAGAGAGAGAGAGAGAGAGAGAGAGAGAGAAATGCTCTGAAGGTTGAGTTAAAGGTAGCTGTAGCATGCCTTGTGGGTGCTGAGAGGATAGAACCCATGTCCTCTGGAAAAGCAGCTAGTTTTCTGAACCACTGAGCCTCATGTCCACTTTCTGTACATTATTTTCTTTTCTTGTGGTATCCTGCACATGTTAGGGTAGAACATGTTTAATTTCATTTTGCCCAGTATGTTTTCTAACTATAGAGTCAAGCCAATTAAGGTCTATGAGAGTAATTCTGTCTTACCTGTCTCTCTCCATGCCCTCCTCCTCCCTCCACCCCCTCCCCTTTGGAGTTAGCTGGTGAGGCAGAGCAAGGAGACTTTTGTTACTGACAGCCACTAGGTGGTGCTGTTGCCTCCTGAATGAGCCAAAGCTTCCTCCTGTCTGCTGTTTGGGTCACCAGCAGAAGTGCAAGATTCCCCTGAGTTCCTACCTCCTCCCCATTGCTTTACATCACTTCTAGGATATATCTGTGTCCCTTCTTCAGTCACCCCAAGAGCTGAGGTCCTGGCCTCTCTTTGACTTTATTCTAATCTGAAACATCCACTTCCTGGCCTGTCCCGTTCTCCCTGAAAACTGGCATTTTTTTCCTAGATGACCATTTAAACTTCTAACCTTGGGTGATCCAGAAACTGGTCACCATATCTTTTAAAGCTTGAAAATGTCATAAGCTGAGGGAGTGCATAAGAGTAGAGGATAAAATAAGTCAGTTTGGAAATGCCACAAATTATAAGCCTTTTCTTTGGTTCACAAACCTTTTCATGGCAGAATACTTGCGAGGGTTGTGGGAAAGGGGGGAGCCAACATTCTCAATACCTAACTTACTGGAGATGACTCAGTATGTCATGGGACCCCTGGCTCTTCTTCAAGAGACAGTGGGGAGTGTTTCTCAATGGACAGCCTGCCGTTTAGAGCGTCATGGCTGGTTTTTACCTAAACCAAAACCATCAGAAAAATCTAAGGTAGAGGAAGGCATGGCACAGCTCTTTGACCCAGATCACACCCAAACAACCTCTGAATCCCCTTATATGACCTCACTCAACAGGGCTGGGTGAGTGGAGGGCATGAGTTTCCCCAGGGTTCCTTGTTGCAGCTGATGCTGCTGCTGGTGCTTGGCAGAAAATTGGAAATCCAAACACCCCACCCAGTGGTTCTCAGCATGTAGTCCCAGAACACCAAGGAATGTCTGAGATGTTGGACTTCAACCCAGGCCCCCTCGCTTAAAACATCTTCAGGCACTCGTCCAGTTTTCACAAGATACCCCTATGATATGATAACGCCCAGGCTTGGAGGCTGCCCTAATTAGGAATATCGGCACCAGAAATATATCCCATCACCGGGGGAGGTAAAACATATCCCAGTGCTGGCCAGGGCAACAAGGTAAAAAACTGACACGTCCATGGGCTGTCTTTTCAAACTGGACTCCAGTCAGGTTTCTTGAAAAGCTCTGATGGTGGAAGATCACAGAATCTAGTCCTGGAGACTGAGTCCCATCCCAGAAAGCCACAAATAGAGCAGGGCTAGCAGGCAAACACACCACGATACAACATGGGAAAGGAAAAAAAAAAAAAAGGGAAACGTTTAGAAAAGAAACTGCTGGATACAGGTAAACTGAGGAAGTAAGTGATAGCTGAGATCAGAGGGCAGAGACTAAACTGCCAGTTCTGGTATCTAAAACTGAAATGCGCATAGAGGAAAGATGATTTTCTTCTGGATGTTTCCCTACAGATTCTCTGCCCTCTATAGCAGGCAGGTTCTGGAGTCTCCTTACCTCTTTAGCCCATACACTTAGCACACAGCTAGGATCTCCACCACGATGCGGAGCAGCAGGGACAACGTGCCTGCAGCGTCATTGAAGATGTCAAACCAGTATTTCCCAGCCTCTATGGTGAACTCTATGCCGATGGCACAGTTGATGTGGCATACTTGACCAGGAGCACCAGATTGCAGCTCATCTCTCTGAGACTCCTGAGTCATCCCACATTAGATGTCAACAAGAGCCATAGATACCTAGGTTTGCTGTGGAGGGCGAGTCCCCACATCAGCTTTAAGGGCTGCTTTGCAGGGGATTTCATAGCAGGAAAACAACAACAGTTAGGTTGTTGCACTTTAGGGACATCATAATGGCTGAAAGTCTAGGAATGCTGAACATACCAAAACATAGACCTTGAGACTGTGAGAATTGGACTGAAATGTGGTGTGGGGTCCTAGAGAGGATTGGTTTGGGAGGAAATTACAATTTACATAGCTGCTATCACTTGCCGGGTCTGGTCATCAACCTTAGCAGATTAAGCCTCCAAAGTAGTAGTCAGGGATCCCTTGTGTACTGGGATGTCAGGGCTTAGTGTTGTCTGATATCTCCTGTAGTACAACATGGCAGAGTCAATATTTGACTCTTTCCAGGTTTTCGTCTGACTTCCCAAGGCTTTGCATGGTGACTCTAAATTCATAGTAGCCCTTCCCACTGCCATACCATATTATGTCAAACACCGGGTTGCTCCCTCAGGAGATGATTAAGTGCTGGATTGAGAGCTACATGCATTTGTACAGTGGACCACAGTATCCCAATTTATGAAAAAAAATACCAAGTGCTATCAAGCTTCGAGGAACGGGGAAGAGGATACTTCCCACATGATAACTAGGACATGTGATCAGAAGTGACATTATCTATCATGGACATAGTGCCATCAGAGGCACATGAGGGTTTTCATGATCCTGGCTGGGTGGCAAGGTGGTGAAATAAAAAATGGGTCTCTGTGGTGCATATTGCATGTGCATACAGCTCCTAGAAAAACTGATCCAAGTGGAGCTGAGTATCACCATTGCAGGAGCACAGCTACATCCCTGCAGCCCCTCTGGGGTTGTCTTAGCAGCACGTGGCCCCTAATAAGACCCCTCCACTGATTGTCTTGCATTTTGCCATCCATAGTTGCCCAGCCTCCACTGCCTGGTGTCCTCACCTGCAATGGCCGCCTTGGGTTGGTAGCTGGAGAAGACCTTGCTGTCTGTCAGATGGGTGAGCATGGCCACTGTGTGTCCAAGCAGGATCCCCATACCCAGTATCATCAGCAGCATGAAGAAGTAGAGAACTGACCACAGCTGGGACACTTCCATGCTTCTAATGGCCTCAGTGTAGACGATAAAGACCAGGCCCATGCCCTGGACAGCCTGCAGATGATTAATAGACACCAGATACTCGTGTGAGTCAGAGGGGACAAGAGTGGAACACCATAGTTCGGACGTGGAAGGTCTCTCCTCCATGTGTTGCTGCACACTTCCAGGTGTGTAACTGTAACACCAAAAATAAAAACCCAGAGACAGATATTGGGGTTCAAGCATCAAGCTGAAGGTCAGAGCAGCAAAGCAGCCAAGACACTAGCCCTTACTTCTACCTCAGTCTAAAAGGGGGTGATCCTGTCCCTGCAAGATCTCTAGTAAACCTCAGAATGCTGCCTCTCCTCAGGGTGCCTAGAGACCAAATCTCACAATGCAGCCTGAGACATTGGGTTTCTGTTTTTTATATGCCTCTCTAGAGCTGGGATTAAAGGCATGAGCTCTGGTAATCTTATAGACTGATTCACTCTAGTGTATCCCTGGGGGGTTTCAAACTCACAGAAATCCACCCAAGCGTGTGCCACCACTGCCTGGCTAGCTGGTATGGATGCTGGGATTAAAGGTATGTGTCACCTTTGGCTGATTGCAATAGCTTTTGACTGGCTTTGCTTTTTGAATCCTCGGGCAAGCTTTGACAAATCATACATAATATATCACCACATATAAATTTGTGGACTTTCAGAGCTGGGCTCTCACTGGAGATAGTAGACCATTGGGTGAGTGCCTTGAAGTTTTGTAGCCCGCTGTCACTTCCTGTCTGTTCTTGGCTTCCTTGCCCATCAATAGTTAGAGTCTTAGGCTCATGAGTCTATTGTCATGAATTGTACAATCCTTCTCCACCATGATAGATTGTACCTCTCACTCAGGAGAGCAAAATAAGTACCTCCCTCATGACCGCGTTAGGTATTTGGTTATAGCAACACAATTTTTTATTGAACGATACATAAATGTAAATAAGCTCAGTGGAGTAAGCACAGTGGGAATAGTAGGCTTCAGAAACAGATAAGTATAACATGACTCTGAGATTTTTAACTGAATATTAGATATCACACAACAATTATTTCACTATTATTAGCAGGAGCCATCAATTCTAAACAATGTCCGTGTTAAAATACTCCCTATTGGGGTACTCTGATCTCACTTTCCTGCCCATGACTACCACCGAAAGCAACACATCAAAGACAATTGGAATCAATGACTTAGAAACAACAATAATGTTTTCAATGATTAACATAATTATTGGTTTAAATGGTCACTGTAATGTTAATATTGGATTAGTTATGGCTGAAGAGAGAAGGAGTAGACAGGGAGTTATTTCTCATGGTAATTCTATTCAATCAAATGTAGTTCGACTGAAATATGCAAAAATTAGACTAATGGTGTCTGTATACACTGTGAACCTTATTCTATCTTGATGTGTAATGGACTTCAATCGTAGAACAAGCTGCTGAACCTCAGATAATCACATCAGCTAGCCTGTGCGTGACAGGTAGCCAACTGCTTGAAACAAGGTTCAAAAAAGCAAATACAAGTTTTACCCAACGAGCACTCTGTATACATCATTGCCATTTTCTTTTTAAAATTTTATTTCATATGTATTGGTGTTTTGCTTACATGCATGTGTGTGTGTGTGCGCGCCGTGCGTGTGTGTTTGTGTGTGCTTGTGTATGTGTGTGAGACAGACCGACAGAGAGAGACACACACACACACAGAGAGAGAGAGAGAGAGAGAGAGAGAGAGAGAGAGAGAGAGAATGCTCTGAAGGTTGGAGTTAAAGGTAGCTGTAGCATGCCTTGTGGGTGCTGAGAATAGAACCCATGTCCTCTGGAAAAGCAGCTAGTTTTCTGAACCACTGAGCCTCATGTCCACTTTCTGTACATTATTTTCTTTTCTTGTGGTATCCTGCACATGTTAGGGTAGAACATGTTTAATTTCATTTTGCCCAGTATGTTTTCTAACTATAGAGTCAAGCCAATTAAGGTCTATGAGAGTAATTCTGTCTTACCTGTCTCTCTCCATGCCCTCCCCTCCTCCCTCCACCCCTCCCCTTTGGAGTTAGCTGGCTGAGGCAGAGCAAGGAGACTTTTGTTACTGACAGCCACTAGGTGGTGCTGTTGCCTCCTGAATGAGCCAAAGCTTCCTCCTGTCTGCTGTTTGGGTCACCAGCAGAAGTGCAAGATTCCCGAGTTCCTACCTCCTCCCCATTGCTTTACATCACTTCTAGGATATATCTGTGTCCCTTCTCAGTCACCCCAAGAGCTGAGGTCCTGGCCTCTCTTTGACTTTATTCTAATCTGAAACATCCACTTCCTGGCCTGTCCCGTTCTCCCTGAAAACTGGCATTTTTCCCTAGATGACCATTTAAACTTCTTAACCTTGGGTGATCCAGAAACTGGTCACCATATCTTTTAAAGCTTGAAAATGTCATAAGCTGAGGGAGTGCATAAGAGTAGAGGATAAAATAAGTCAGTTTGGAAATGCCACAAATTATAAGCCTTTTCTTTGGTTCACAAACCTTTTCATGGCAGAATACTTGCGAGGGTTGTGGGAAAGGGGGGAGCCAACATTCTCAATACCTAACTTACTGGAGATGACTCAGTATGTCATGGGACCCTGGCTCTTCTTCAAGAGACAGTGGGGAGTGTTTCTCAATGGACAGCCTGCCGTTTAGAGCGTCATGGCTGGTTTTTACCTAAACCAAAACCATCAGAAAAATCTAAGGTAGAGGAAGGCATGGCACAGCTCTTTGACCCAGATCACACCCAAACAACCTCTGAATCCCCTTATATGACCTCACTCAACAGGGCTGGGTGAGTGGAGGGCATGAGTTTCCCCCCAGGGGTTCCTTGTTGCAGCTGATGCTGCTGCTGGTGCTTGGCAGAAAATTGGAAATCCAAACACCCCACCAGTGGTTCTCAGCATGTAGTCCCAGAACACCAAGGAATGTCTGAGATGTTGGACTTCAACCCAGGCCCCCTCGCTTAAAACATCTTCAGGCACTCGTCCAGTTTTCACAAGATACCCCTATGATATGATAACGCCCAGGCTTGGAGGCTGCCCTAATTAGGAATATCGGCACCAGAAATATATCCCATCACCGGGGAGGTAAAACATATCCCAGTGCTGGCCAGGGCAACAAGGTAAAAAACTGACACGTCCATGGGCTGTCTTTTCAAACTGGACTCCAGTCAGGTTTCTTGAAAAGCTCTGATGGTGGAAGATCACAGAATCTAGTCCTGGAGACTGAGTCCCATCCCAGAAAGCCACAAATAGAGCAGGGCTAGCAGGCAAACACACCACGATACAACATGGGAAAGGAAAAAAAAAAAAAAAAAAAAGGAAACGTTTAGAAAAAGAAACTGTTGGATACAGGTAAACTGAGGAAGTAAGTGATAGCTGAGATCAGAGGGCAGAGACTAAACTGCCAGTTCTGGTATCTAAAACTGAAATGCGCATAGAGGAAAGATGATTTTCTTCTGGATGTTTCCCTACAGATTCTCTGCCCTCTATAGCAGGCAGGTTCTGGAGTCTCCTTACCTCTTTAGCCCATACACTTAGCACACAGCTAGGATCTCCACCACGATGCGGGCAGCAGGGACAACGTGCCTGCAGCGTCATTGAAGATGTCAAACCAGTATTTCCCAGCCTCTATGGTGAACTCTATGCCGATGGCACAGTTGATGTGGCATACTTGACCAGGAGCACCAGATTGCAGCTCATCTCTCTGAGACTCCCTGAGTCATCCCACATTAGATGTCAACAAGAGCCATAGATACCTAGGTTTGCTGTGGAGGGCGAGTCCCCACATCAGCTTTAAGGGCTGCTTTGCAGGGGATTTCATAGCAGGAAAACAACAACAGTTAGGTTGTTGCACTTTAGGGGACATCATAATGGCTGAAAGTCTAGGAATGCTGAACATACCAAAACATAGACCTTGAGACTGTGTGAGAATTGGACTGAAATGTGGTGTGGGGTCCTAGAGAAGGATTGGTTTGGGAGGAAATTACAATTTACATAGCTGCTATCACTTGCTTGGGTCTGGTCATCAACCTTAGCAGATTAAGCCTCCAAAGTAGTAGTCAGGGATCCCTTGTGTACTGGGATGTCAGGGCTTAGTGTTGTCTGATATCTCCCTGTAGTACAACATGGCAGAGTCAATATTTGACTCTTTCCAGGTTTTCGTCTGACTTCCCAAGGCTTTGCATGGTGACTCTAAATTCATAGTAGCCCTTCCCACTGCCATACCATATTATGTCAAACACCGGGTTGCTCCCTCAGGAGATGATTAAGTGCTGGATTGAGAGCTACATGCATTTGTACAGTGGACCACAGTATCCCAATTTATGAAAAAAAAATACCAAGTGCTATCAAGCTTCGAGGAACGGGGAAGAGGATACTTCCCACATGATAACTAGGACATGTGATCAGAAGTGACATTATCTATCATGGACATAGTGCCATCAGAGGCACATGAGGGTTTTCATGATCCTGGCTGGGTGGCAAGGTGGTGAAATAAAAAATGGGTCTCTGTGGTGCATATTGCATGTGCATACAGCTCCTAGAAAAACTGATCCAAGTGGAGCTGAGTATCACCATTGCAGGAGCACAGCTACATCCCTGCAGCCCTCTGGGGTTGTCTTAGCAGCACGTGGCCCCTAATAAGACCCCTCCACTGATTGTCTTGCATTTTGCCATCCATAGTTGCCCAGCCTCCACTGCCTGGTGTCCTCACCTGCAATGGCCGCCTTGGGTTGGTAGCTGGAGAAGACCTTGCTGTCTGTCAGATGGGTGAGCATGGCCACTGTGTGTCCAAGCAGGATCCCCATACCCAGTATCATCAGCAGCATGAAGAAGTAGAGAACTGACCACAGCTGGGACACTTCCATGCTTCTAATGGCCTCAGTGTAGACGATAAAGACCAGGCCCATGCCCTGGACAGCCTGCAGATGATTAATAGACACCAGATACTCGTGTGAGTCAGAGGGGACAAGAGTGGAACACCATAGTTCGGACGTGGAAGGTCTCTCCTCCATGTGTTGCTGCACACTTCCAGGTGTGTAACTGTAACACCAAAAATAAAAACCCAGAGACAGATATTGGGGTTCAAGCATCAAGCTGAAGGTCAGAGCAGCAAAGCAGCCAAGACACTAGCCCTTACTTCTACCTCAGTCTAAAAGGGGTGATCCTGTCCCTGCAAGATCTCTAGTAAACCTCAGAATGCTGCCTCTCCTCAGGGTGCCTAGAGACCAAATCTCACAATGCAGCCTGAGACATTGGGTTTCTGTTTTTTATATGCCTCTCTAGAGCTGGGATTAAAGGCATGAGCTCTGGTAATCTTATAGACTGATTCACTCTAGTGTATCCCTGGGGGTTTCAAACTCACAGAAATCCACCCAAAGCGTGTGCCACCACTGCCTGGCTAGCTGGTATGGATGCTGGGATTAAAGGTATGTGTCACCTTTGGCTGATTGCAATAGCTTTTGACTGGCTTTGCTTTTTGAATCCTCGGGCAAGCTTTGACAAATCATACATAATATATCACCACATATAAATTTGTGGACTTTCAGAGCTGGGCTCTCACTGGAGATAGTAGACCATTGGGTGAGTGCCTTGAAGTTTTGTAGCCCGCTGTCACTTCCTGTCTGTTCTTGGCTTCCTTGCCCATCAATAGTTAGAGTCTTAGGCTCATGAGTCTATTGTCATGAATTGTACAATCCTTCTCCACCATGATAGATTGTACCTCTCACTCAGGAGAGCAAAATAAGTACCTCCCTCATGACCGCGTTAGGTATTTGGTTATAGGAACACAATTTTGTATTGAACGATACATAAATGTAAATAAGCTCAGTGGAGTAAGCACAGTGGGAATAGTAGGCTTCAGAAACAGATAAGTATAACATGACTCTGAGATTTTTAACTGAATATTAGATATCACACAACAATTATTTCACTATTATTAGCAGGAGCCATCAATTCTAAACAATGTCCGTGTTAAAATACTCCCTATTGGGCTACTCTGATCTCACTTTCCTGCCCCTGACTACCACCGGAAGCAACACATCAAAGACAATTGGAATCAATGACTTAGAAACAACAATAGTGTTTTCAATGATTAACATAATTATTGGTTTAAATGGTCACTGTAATGTTAATATTGGATTAGTTATGGCTGAAGAGAGAAGGAGTAGACAGGGAGTTATTTCTCATGGTAATTTTATTCAATCAAATGTAGTTTGACTGAAATATGCAAAAATTAGACTAATGGTGTCTGTATACACTGTGAACCTTATTCTATCTTGATGTGTAATGGACTTCAATCGCAGAACAAGCTGCTGAACCTCAGATAATCACATCAGCTAGCCTGTGCGTGCCAGGTAGCCAACTGCTTGAAACAAGGTTCAAAAAAAGCAAATACAAGTTTTACCCAACGAGCACTCTGTATACATCATTGCCATTTTCTTTTTAAAATTTATATTTTATATGCATTGGTGTTTTTGCTTGCATGCATGTGTGTGCATGTGTGTGTGCGTGTGTGTGTGTGTGTGTGTGTGTTTGTGTATGTGTGTGAGACAGACAGACCGAGAGAGAGACACAAACACACACACACGAGAGAGAGAAATCCTCTGAAGGTTGAGTTAAAGGTAGCTGTAGCATGCCTTGTGGGTGCTGAGAATAGAACCCATGTCCTCTGGAAAAGCAGCTAGTTTTCTGAACCACTGAGCCTCATGTCCACTTTCTATACATTATTTTCTTTTCTTTTGTTATCCTGCACATGTTAGGGTAGAACATGTTTATTTTCATTTTGCCCAGTATGTTTTCTCACTATAGAGTCAAGCCAGTTAAGGTCTATGAGAGTAATTCTGTCTTACCTGTCTCTCTCCATGCCCTCCTCCTGCCTCCACCCCCTCCCCTTTGGAGTTAGCTGGCTGAGGCAGAGCAAGGAGACTTCTGTTACTGACAGCCACTAGGTGGTGCTGCTGCCTCCTGAATGAGCCAAAGTTTCCTCCCTGTCTGCTGTTTGGGTCACCAACAGAAGTGCAAGATTCCCGAGTTCCTACCTCCTCCCCATTGCGTTACATCATTTCTAGGATATATCTGTGTCCCTTCTTCAGTCACCCCAAGAGCTGAGGTCCTGGCCTCTCTTTGACTTTATTCTAATCTGAAACATCCACTTCTGGCCTGTCCCGTTCTCCCTGAAAACTGGCATTTTTTTTCTAGATGACCATGTAAACTTCTTAACCTTGGGTGATCCAGAAACTGGTCACCATATCTTTAAAAGCCTGAAAATGTCATAAGCTGAGGGAGTGCATAAGAGTAGAGGATAAAATAAGTCAGTTTGGAAATGCCACAAATTATAAGCCTTTTCTTTGGTTCACAAACCTTTTCATGGCTGAATACTTGCGAGGGTTGTGGGAAAGGGGGAGCCACCATTCTCAATACCTAACTTACTGGAGATGACTCCAGTATGTCATGGGACCATGGCTCTTCTTCAAGAGACAGTGGGGAGTGTTTCTCAATGGACAGCCTGCCGTTTAGAGCGTCATGGCTGGTTTTTACCTAAACCAAAACCATCAGAAAAATCTAAGGTAGAGGAAGGCATGGCACAGCTCTTTGACCCAGATCACACCCAAACAACCTCTGAATCCCCTTACATGACCTCACTCAACAGGGCTGGGTGAGTGGAGGGCATGAGTTTCCCCAGGGTTCCTTGTTGCTGCTGATGCTGCTGCTGGTGCTTGGCAGAAATTTGGAAATCCAAACACCCCACCAGTGGTTCTCAGCATGTAGTCCCAGAACACCAAGGAATGTCTGAGATGTTGGACTTCAACCCAGGCCCCCTCGCTTAAAACATCTTCAAGCACTCATCCAGTTTTCACAAGATACCCCTATGATATGATAACGCCCAGGCTTGGAGGCTGCCCTAATTAGGAATATCGGCACCAGAAATATATCCCATCACCGGGGAGGTAAAACATATCCCAGTGCTGGCCAGGGCAACAAGGTAAAAAAACTGACACATCCATGGGCTGTCTTTTCAAACTGGACTCCAGTCAGGTTTCTTGAAAAGCTCTGATGGTGGAAGTTCACAGAATCTAGTCCTGGAGACTGAGTCCCATCCCAGAAAGCCACAAATAGAGCAGGGCTAGCAGGCAAACACACCACGATACAACATGGGAAAGGGAAAAAAAAAAAGAAACGTTTAGAAAAAGTAACTGTTGGATACAGGTAAACTGAGGAAGTAAGTGATAGCTGAGATCAGAGGGCAGAGACTAAACTGCCAGTTCTGGTATCTAAAACTGAAATGCGCATAGAGGAAAGATGATTTTCTTCTGCATGTTTCCCTACAGATTCTCTGCCCTCTATAGCAGGCAGGTTCTGGAGTCTCCTTACCTCTTTAGCCCATACACTTAGCACACAGCTAGGATCTCCACCACGATGCGGAGCAGCAGGGACAGCGTGCCTGCAGAGTCATTGAAGATGTCAAACCAGTATTTCCCAGCCTCTATGGTGAACTCTATGCCGATGGCACAGTTGATGTGGCACACCTGACCAGGAGCACCAGATTGCAGCTCATCTCTCTGAGACTCCCTGAGTCATCCCACATTAGATGTCAACAAGAGCCATAGATACCCTAGGTTTGCTGTGGAGGGCAAGTCCCCACATCAGCTTTAAAACTGCTTTGCAGGGGATTTCATAGCAGGAAAACAACAACAACAGTTAGGTTGTTGCACTTTAGGGGACATCATAATGGCTGAAAGTCTAGGAATGCTGAACATACCAAAACATAGCCCTTGAGACTGTGAGAATTGGACTGAAATGTGGTGTGGGGTCCTAGAGAAGGATTGGTTTGGGAGGAAATTACAATTTACATAGCTGCTATCACTTGCTTGGGTCTGGTCATCAACTTTAGCAGATTAAGCCTCCAAAGTAGTAGTCAGGGATCCCTTGTGTACCGGGATGTCAGGGCTTAGTGTTGTCTGATATCTCCCTGTAGTACAACATGGCATAGTCAATATTTGACTCTTTCCAGGTTTTCGTCTGACTTCCCAAGGCTTTGCATGGTGCCTCTGAATTCATAGTAGCCCTTCCCACCGCCATACCATATTATGTCAAACACCGGGTTGCTCCCTCAGGAGATGATTAAGTGCAGGATTGAGAGCTACATGCATTTGTACAGTTGACCACATGTCCCAATTTATGAAAAAAAAATACCAAGTGCTATCAAGCTTTGAGGAACGGGGAAGAGGATACTTCCCACATGATAACTAGGACATGTGATCAGAAGTGACATTATCTATCATGGACATAGTGCCATCAGAGGCACATGAGGGTTTTCATGATCCTGTCTGGGTGGCAAGGTGGTGAAATAAAAAATGGGTCTCTGTGGTGCATATTGCATGTGCAAACAGCTCCTAGAAAAACTGATCCAAGTGGAGCTGAGTATCACCATTGCAGGAGCACAGCTACATCCCTGCAGCCCCTCTGGGGTTGTCTTAGCAGCACGTGGCCCCTAATAAGACCCCTCCACTGATTGTCTTGCATTTTGCCATCCATAGTTGCCCAGCCTCCACTGCCTGGTGTCCTCACCTGCAATGGCCCCCTTGGGTTGGTAGCTGGAGAAGACCTTGCTGTCTGTCAGATGGGTGAGCATGGCCACTGTGTGTCCAAGCAGGATCCCCATACCCAGCATCATCAGCAGCATGAAGAAGAAGAGAACTGACCACAGCTGGGACACTTCCATGCTTCTAATGGCCTCAGTGTAGACGATAAAGACCAGGCCCATGCCCTGGACAGCCTGCAGATGATTAATAGACACCAGATACTCGTGTGAGTCAGAGGGGACAAGAGTGGAACACCATAGTTCGGACATGGAAGGTCTCTCCTCCATGTGTTGCTGCACACTTCCAGGTGTGTAACTGTAACACCAAAAATAAAAACCCAGAGACAGATATTGGGGTTCAAGCATCAAGCTGAAGGTCAGAGCAGCAAAGCAGCCAAGACACTAGCCCTTACTTCTACCTCAGTCTAAAAGGTGGTGATCCTGTCCCTGCACGATCTCTAGCAAACCTCAGAATGCTGCCTCTCCTCAGGGTGCCTAGAGACCAAATCTCACAATGCAGCCTGAGACATTGGGTTTCTGTTTTTTATATGCCTCTCTAGAGCTGGGATTAAAGGCATGAGCTCTGGTAATCTTATAGACTGATTCACTCTAGTGTATCCCTGGGAGGTTTCAAACTCACAGAAATCCACCCAAAGCGTGTGCCACCACTGCCTGGCTAGCTGGTATGGATGCTGGGATTAAAGGTATGTGTCACCTTTGCCTGATTGCAATAGCTTGTGTCTGGCTTTGCTTTTTGAATCCTCGGGCAAGCTTTGACAAATCATACATAATATATCACCACATATAAATTTGTGGACTTTCAGAGCTGGGCTCTAACTGGAGATAGTAGACCATTGGGTGAGTGCCTTGAAGTTTTGTAGCACGCTGTCACTTCCTGTCTGTTCTTGGCTTCCTTGCCCATCAATAGTTAGAGTCTTAGGCTCATGAGTCTATTGTCATGATTTGTACAATTCTTCTCCACCTTGATAGATTGTACCTCTCACTCAGGAGAGTATAATAAGTATCTCCCTGATGACCGTGTTAGGTATTTGGATATAGCAACACAATTTTCTATTGCCTGATATAGAAATGTAAATAAGCTCAGTTGAGTAAGCACAGTGGGAATAGTAGGCTTCAGAAGCAGATAACATGACACTGAAATTATTAACTGAATTTTAGATATCACACAACAATTACTTCACTATTATTTGCAGGAGCCATCCATTCTAAACAATTTTAGTGTTAAAATACTCCCTATTGGGGTACTCTGATCTTACTTTCCTGCCCATGAATACCACCGAAAGCCACACATCAAAGACATTTGGTTATCAATGACTTAGAACAAACAATAGTGTTTTCAATGATTAACATAATTTTTGGTTTAAATGGTCACTGTAAAGTTAATATTGTGGATTATATATGGCTGAAGAAAGAAGGATTGGACAGGGAGTTATTTCTCATGGTAATTCTATTCAATCAAATATAGTTTGACTGAAAGATGCACTTTAATTGGACTAATGGTGTCTGTATACATTGTGAACCTTAAACTATCTTAATGTGTGTGGGGTCCTAGATAAGGATTGGTTTGTGAGGAAACGACAATTTACATAGGTGCTAGCACATGCCAAGTTCTGGTCTTGTACCTTACCATATTAAGCTTCCAAGGTAATAGTCAGGGATCCCTTGTATACCTGAATGCCAGGGCTTAGTGTTGTCTGATATTTCCCTGTAGTACAACATGGCAGGACTTCTGGGCTGAGAGAAAAACTCAGGGGGAACGAATCCAGGCCTGGACCCATGCCAAGAAGACAAGGTGGGAGCTGAGAATACTGAATAATATACAATAGGCTAATAGACATTTGTTAAGTTATAGGAAATCGTTGGGGAACAAGGTTAAGTTAAAGGCCAATCATTCATAATTTGGAAATGTCTGTGTCATTATTAGGGGACAGATTGTTCCAAAATCTGACAAGAAAGTCAGTATCCAACTACATATTAGCACTGGAAAAGTGAAGAGAGATCTGTAAGTCTCAGTGGCAGAAAAGTCTACCTTCTTAAATGTGAAATTGATAAATAAGATGGACAATTAGAATTGAATTGACTTTGACACGTGATCCCTCTATTGCTCTGTCTCTGTCTATCTCTGCTTCTGTCTCTCTCTTCCCGAACATACACACACACATACACCCACACACACAAACACACACAGTAAACAAACATATATATTCCATGAAAATTTTATATTGTTCACATAAATAAGCATTAGTTTAGTTAAAATGGCTAGTGCTATGCATTCAGAGACATTAATTAATTTTTATTACATTTCTAATTCACACAAAATTGGGGTAGATTTTGTTTCTAAATTAAAAAGTAGTAAATTATGGGCTATAATTATGGGTTAATGGCTAGTGTCTAGAATTCCTGATACTACGAGATTTAAGTTCAGCCTCTATTACCAACAAAGCAAAATAGGGCCTGAGTAGGTATCTCATTCAATAAAGTACAAACACGAAGGACCTGAGATCAAGCAAAATGCTAAATCTAGAAGGGGATGATTAAATGTTAAACTTGTGGGACATTTGATCATTATGTGAAAATAGGGTGCTTTTTACCTTGCCTGCCTAAGGCACTTAATTGGTTTAATAAAAAGTTAAACGGCCAATTGTCAAAAGGGCATTGTGGAATGGTTAGAAATGTCTGTGTCATTATTTGGGGATGGATTGTTCCAAGAAAATCTGACAAGAAAGTCCAACTACATGTTAGCACTGGATAGGAGAGAGAGATCCGTAAGTCTCAGTGGCAGAAAAGTCTACTTTCATAAATGTGAACATGATAAATAAGATGGACAATTGGAATTTAATTGACGTTGACACGTGATCTCTCTATTGCTCTCTCTGTCTATCTCTGCTTCTGTCTCTCTCTCCCTGTAACACACACACACACACACACACACACACACACACAACCCCCACACACAGTAAACAGATATATTCCATATTGTATTATGGTTGGTTGTCTTCACCTATTCTATCCCTGTATGTGCCTTTTCTGTTTGTTTACTCGAGAAAGGGTTTCCCCTGTGTAGCCCTGCCTGTCCCCAATCTCACTCTGTGTACAAGGCTGGTCAAAAACTGAAGTGATGCCTACCTCAGCATCCCTTAGTACAAACTGGCTCCTTATTTAGAATTAAGGCAAAAGTTGTCAGGTTTTTCAAATTGATAAATACAAGTACATAATCTAAATACATATTACCTGCAAAAGCAACATATGTAGTGCCACAATACTCTGCAATGACACAGAAAATACACTTTGAAATTCACACACTCCATCTTTTTCAAAACTTGAATCAGAAGTTAGTTCAAATTTTTTCATACACAATATGATCTGTCTATTAATATTGACAAACTGTTCTTTCCTAAATTCTTAAAACAATCAAAATTATTATGAGATACATAAAATCCAATGAAATTTTATGGGGGAATGAATGCAGCAGCATACCTTTGTTTGCCTCAAAGTTGCCATATGTTGTTGGAACAGGTTCAGCTTCTCTATGATGGGGTCAGAGGTGATATGCACATCATACATAGGCCTATGAAGAAGTTTACATAGTTCCTCATATTGTTATAAGTGCAGTTTATGTTTATGAATTCTCTCTTTTTTTACATTTTTTGAGAAATTCTACTCGAGTGTACAATTCTTTTCTAGTTAATGGAGACTTGTCTCTTTCTTTTTATGATACCAGATATGATTATAGTAAGGTGCAAGGATGGTAATGGAGCTACAAAATAATAGGAATGCCAAATGGTTAAATGAACATACAAGGCAGATTAAGCCTCGGGTGGTGGCACAATTTTTTAAATGTAGCACTTGGGAGACAGGAGGGCAGTGGTTATCTGTGAGTTGGAGACCACCCTTGAATACAAACTATGGGCTAAGATGGGCAGGGCTATTACACAGAGATAAACTGCCAAAAATGTAGATTATGCCAAACAAAAAAAAAATGAAAAAAGGATCACCTAATACTTCTAGCAAGAAAGAACAATTATGACTTTGTTTCGTGCTTGACTTCTGCTATGTGGCAAAGAAATACCTCAGGGTCCTGATACTCCAACCTCACGTTCAGGTTATGATTATAGGTATCAGTCACCATGCTCAACTTCCGATTATAATTCCTACTGTAGTAAATTATCCTTGATTTATAGCCCTGCGTGTAATATCTTTGGTAGTAAATAAGATTGCTCCAATTTATACTGTAGTAAAACACCCCTGAATTATTGCCCTGCTCCAAGTTAACAACAATCTTAATGAAATTCCATTCCCAAAAATTGGACAAAACAATATGTACTCAGCAGAATCTGTATTGCAAGTATAAACACAGCCAGTTTTTTACTTTCAATATAGTACTCAAATTACACAATACTTACACTAATATTCCCATGATCACCTCTTTGCCCATTAGTATAAATACAGTAGATCCTGCCCCTTTCCTAGTGGATAAAGAAGGCATTAGAGTGAGTATTATTTATATATTGTAAAAATATAGTTTCACTAATCATTCTTTTAAAATTGCCTTAAATTCACGGAAAACAGATGTAATTGTTATACTCAATGGTTCTCATGTGCCTAAATTCACATGAGTGAAATTGAGTGTTTAAGAACAAAAAAAAAAAAAAAAAAAAAAAAAAAAAATTTTTTTTATGTAGCAAATCCTCATCATTTATATTGACTTAAGGAAATGCTCTAATATCATGGTCTTCTAGAAGGATCAATTATCCTTACCTTTGAAAGGCAGTCTGACTGCTAGTGTTATTCCATCTACAGACATGGGTGGTATGCTTCTACTTTAATACTAATTGGAATATGAGATACTTCAACATTATCACTCAACTCTCCCTGGTGTCCCATATTTTCAGAACCATTCTGGATGGCTGAGTGGTGTACAGCTTTGATCATTAAAAGAGCCACAAAGTTTTAAGTTTGTCTGGTAACAACTATTTGTTTATCACCTCATATACTCGGCTTTTATGTTCCCAATTTTT
Organism: Phodopus roborovskii; assembly: GCF_943737965.1. Taxonomy (NCBI): domain Eukaryota; kingdom Metazoa; phylum Chordata; class Mammalia; order Rodentia; family Cricetidae; genus Phodopus; species Phodopus roborovskii. Next base: position 60,720 of record NW_026127036.1, on the reverse strand, counting down.
CTGTGGTGGTGGATGGTAGCTCAGACATATATATGAAGAATGAATGGAGGACAGAAATCAGGTTTGGGGTGATACTGTCTACCTGGTTGTTTGATATAAAGCCTAACTTACTGAGACTATGAGATTCTTTCCTACATGTATTTAAGTGTTTTACTTGTGAACCTGGTGACCACTGAAGTCACAAGTCAGTGCTGGATTCCCCTGGAATAGAAGATCAGGACAGTTGTAGTCCACCACATGGGCTGGAAACTGAAACCTGCTCCTATGCAATAGCAGAAAATGCTTGCAACTGCTCAACCTATCTTCAGCTGCTGTCTTATTTTTGGTATTTTGGAGATGAAGTTTCTCATTCCACCTATCTCTGCCTCTCAATGTTGAAGTTAGAAGTACATGCAACCATTATGTTTTTTCACTCCGAGACAAGGTTCCTATATGATGCCCTGGCTGTCTTGAAACTTACTCTGTAGAACAGGCTGACCTTTGGAGATCCTTCTGCCTCTGCCTCTGCCTCCAAAGTACTGGTGTTAAAGGCATAAACCACAACCCAGCAATCTGGATTAATTTTCAAGAATTGTGAGCATTGACTTGAAGTTTTCATGGCTTTTAGGGAAGTAGTTTATAAATTAATCAATTTATTCAATGTTTCCTTACCCCCTCTTTCAAACAAACACCAATGCCTCCATTTCTCTAAAGTAAAATATTATTATGCTCTGTAAAACAAAAAAAAATTGTAAGCAGGGTGAATAGGGTTATTGCCTTCCACATTTGTCATATACATCCCTCCTCCAACTAGAATGCTTTCCATTTGCATTGCTACACAGACAACACATTCCTCTGTCTTAGATACCCACCAGCTTGTGTTGAACATGTCAAAATTTAAGCCTAAATATGTATCATTTTTTACTTTTACAAAAAAGCCCCATGCATTTAGGTAGCTATGTGTAGTTCAAGTTTATATTTGCAGCACTTGGAAGTATGGACAGATGACTGCTAATACCTCCAAGCTGGCCTTGCCTACAAACCAAGTCCTTGCCTCAAAACAAGTAAGTATACATAAAGAAATGAAATGTAACCATCTCATATTTAATTGGTGAAAATTAAAAACCAGTGGGATGGTACATGCCTTGCTCGGTACTCAGAAGCTTGAGACAGGAGTCACAAGTTCAAGGCCAGAAAGTACTGTATTGCTAAGGGCCCATCCTGGAAAAAGAACAAATGAGATAGAAGTGAGCATCTTAGCAAGGCTCAGTACTGAGAACGCCGATGAGTATAACTTTGTGCGGGCCATGAGTGCTTCCTGCACTGCAGCCATACTTGCCTGGTCTTTGAGATGCTGGAGCAGAACCTATATGACTTCCTGAAGCAGAATAAATTCAGTCCCCTGACCCTAAATGGTGTGGAAAATTTTAAATCTTTTTCATGCCCTGTTACCTGTAGTTCTTCTTCTGATGTATCAGACTGAAGGTCTTCTAAAGCCTGAAATCTATTCACCATTGTTTCTTTGAGTGTCTGAACTTCTTGAATCAAATAACTTTCTAAAGACTTCATTGCATTAGTCAGTTTCTTACTTTCTCCAACTACAAATGATTCCATGTTTTTAATCTTATCATCCTTAGATATTATCTGAATGGCGTGTAAACTGCCTTCCAGAAAGAATGTTCTATCCGCTAGCTTGCCATTATCCTCAGACAGGGAAGAGATTCTGTCATCTAGTCTTTCTATCTGATATTCCAGTTTTTTAAACTTATTAGTAGCTTCCTCCGACCAGGAGTGGGCTGTTTCTGCTAGTTTGTTAATGCATTGCATTGTTTCTGTTCTGGTTATTGAGGTATCTGACATTAAATTATACCTTTCAGCTCGCCAATGCCATCTTCAATATTCTGAACCTTTCTTTCTATATTTTCTATGCTTTGAATTCTATCATTTTCAATGTTTTGAATCTTTGTCTCTATGTTTTGAATTCCATCCTTTTCAATGTTTTGAATCTTTGTCACTAAGTCTCCCATGGTTTGTACAAGTTCCTTATTGTTTGCTGTAATCTCAAACCATTTCTTTAAGAATATCATGTTAATGATGAAACCCATTGCTATTACAAAATAACAGTATATATTGGTCCAGTCCTAAGTTTCTTCTGCTAAAATCCCTTCTACATATGAAGTAAAATAATTCCTAAAGTTCTGCATAGTAAAATTATCTGCCATAGTTATGGAACAATTTATCTCAGATTTTATATCAGCTTAAATTGCAAAGGATGTTACAATTACCTTAGGTGTAATTCTGCTGTCCTGGAACTTTGATGCTTTTAGTTGTATTTCTCAGCTTGTGGTAGCTATGCCTGGAGGTGTGTCATCAAATAGTGCCTAGCTGCCCAGGCTCATCTGATCCCGGTTCCTGTAAAAAGTTCTTAACAAACTATGGCAAGCAGAATTTTGTTAAAAGGGGACTTTTGGAGTTACTTGTAACACAAGACGAAACGCGTGCAAGCCGGGCGGGTGCCGCCGGGCGGGTGCCGCCGAGAGGTTCTGCGCGAATGCAAAGTCCCGTGCGGAAATGGGCAAAAAATGTTAAGCGGTAAGTGCCTTCTCAGGTCTGCTTTAGCGGCAAAGATCTCCTTTGCAGTAAGGAAGAGGCAAATGTCCCAAAGCTGTGGTGAGTCCACCTGGTTAAACCCTGCCCGTTGGGGAAGGTGGGGGGAAGGGAGCGGCTTCTGCCGCCTGGGGCAAAACCCAGGTAAATCCCACTTCTGACACCAGATATTGCGGTAAATAAGGATCAGGATAAACAAATAGGCTGAATAGATGTTTATTCAGGGAGAAATATCTTACAACCTAGACAGATGAACACCAGGAAATTCAACCCGATCCTCTCCTGTCCGAGTCACGCCAGAAAGAGAGAGCGCCTTCCTGGCCCCCTCCGACCTCCTTCCTCAGGTCACCTCCGCCCATCGCTCCACCCCCCAATGGGCGTGGTCAGTGCTACAGAAGGACTACCTCACTACACATACATTAACTTCACTGTCCCTCGCTACCGTCTCGCCAGCAAGAACGATGAGGCACACTCAGGATCCTTCTGCAATAAAACCTTTATGCATCTTGAGAGGGAAAGCATAAGCTTACAGAGCGGAGACCCCAAGGTTTACAACCTTTGCCTCGGACGTGTCACCTCCTGATTGGCTGCAGCCCTCGGCCCATATGATGCCTCGGGAGAGGCAGAGGCCAAGGGAGGGGAAAAATCACCCTGCACCTGTGCACTGACTTGTTTACTCTCAACGCCAGCTGGATACAGGCACCATCTTGTAATGGAGAATGCAGGGACAGCTCCCTACATCTCCCCCCTTTTTTATTAATTAATGAAAAGGCTTCAAATTTACAAGCAAATAGGTCACCCATATATTGAGGGATAGAGGCAGAGGTTGTACCTTCCCAATCAAACATTAAGACTGTGTATGAGAGTCGCCATTAGGCTGTTAGCTTTACCCAAAGCGCTCTCGACCTGTCCTCTGCCGTTTTTCTGGGAAAGGGAGACTAGTGCAGGCAACACTTATGCAGGACAACATACCTCTCAGAGAGACCTGCATGCCAGGCAACTCCCTGTGCGATGCTTTGCTCAGCATCCCTCATGGGCTGCTCAAGCCTGACACTGTACCCTGTGCAATGAGCCTAGGCTCCGGGCGTGCAAGAGCTGTCTAGCCAGCAGCCTACTGCTTAAGCATAGATAACCAAATATCAGTGGAAGCCCCTTGTTCCAAAGCTGTAAGCACCTGGGTGATAACCACCTTGTCTCTCTTAGTTTGAGCCCTGAGCCTACACACCAGCCAGAGAAGCAACACAAGTCCGCAGCAAATGGCTGCACCAAACAATCCCACCCCCACCCATTCCTTGAAATAGGAAACAGCTGAAGCAATCCACGACAACAGTCCCTCCATCAAGGATAGATCAAGGCACGTGAAGTTTATCTGAATAATGGCGGCTCTCAACTCCCGAAGCATCTGCTCAAACTCAAAGGTCCTATTCTGCAATATGAACCGAGGTTTCAGGGGTCTGGCTTGATCAAACCACATTAGTCTGGAAGGAATCCACAGCTTTTTATTTCCGGTTGAAACAAAAATAGAAATCCTTTTTCCCAGTAACTTGTCCTTGAACTTAAATTTTGGAGTCAAAGCATTTTTAAAATATATCAATTGAATTAATCCAGCAGCATTTCCTTTATCAGTTGTTATTTTCTCAGCAATCAAACAATGAATGCAGAGACAACACAATAGCATACTGTAACCAGATTCTCTCTGAGCTTTTCATCTTTACATGGCTTTATTATTACTCTGTTTCTTTTACTTCTATTGTTTCATTTTTTGGAGACAGGGTTTCTCTGTGTAACTCTTATCTGTCCTGGAATTCACTCTGCATACCAGGTTTACTTTGAACTCACAAGAGATTTGCTTGCTTCTGTCTCCCAAGTGCTGGAATTAAAGGCATGTGCCACCACACCCAGCTTAGACAAATTAACTGCTTTGGTTTCTGACAAATACACTCCTTGTCATTAGAATCACCGGGAGGGCCTTTTTAACTTTTTTTTTTGGGGGGGGACTGGTTTTTTCCTGCACGCGCCCAACCTCTCATTATGCTCGGGTTCTGACTTGCTATCCTGGACCTCTTACCAAGGCCCAGAAAGACCTACCTCTCCCAGCATGTCTGCCAGCAGTTCTGAATCCTCCTTGTAGTCAAGGGGTCTCCGATGGGCTGACGATGATGAGGTCTCAGTTCCCGGGTTTCGGCAACAGAAGTCCTGTCGCCAACAAGAATGATGCAGCACACTCAGGATCCTTCTGCAGTAAAGCTTGAATGCATCTTGAGAGGGAGAGCATAAGCTTACAGAACAGAGACCCCAAATATCCAAAACCCAAAACTTATATAGGTTTATAACCTTCGCCTCGGACGTGTCACCTCCTGATTGGCTGCAGCTCATCGGCCCATTATGACGCCACGGGAGAGGCAGAGGCCAAGGGAGGGAAAAATCACCCTGCATCTGCTCACTGACTTGTTTACTCTCAACGCCAGCGGGATGCAGGCGCCATCTTGTAATGGAGAATGCAGGCCCGGCTCCCTACACTTCACCACAGTTGAAAAGGAGAAAATCATATCTTACCGGTCTGGTGTGCTTCTGTTGCTGTGTAAAACACGGACCACACACTATGCAGGCCAGAAAGGGGCTTACTTAGCTTATGCTCCAGGTCACTGTCCCTAAAGAAAATTATAGCAGCGACTCAAGCAGGACAGTGGGAAGAAAATGTGGAGGAATGCAGTTGTCAGCTCATCTCTGGCTTTCTCACTTGCTCACAGTAAAGCTTAGCAAGTCCCCTTTGTTTACAGATAGCCCCTTGCACATGGACAGTTATAACAGCATAACTGCTGCCCATGTACAGGTTTACAGATTTTCTTTCTTTTCTTTGGCCAGCTGCAAGGCCTGTGTTAAGGCCAAGAGCTCAGCTTCTCATGCTGAGTTTCCTTCTGGCAGGCTGCTGGCTCAAAATCTGCAGGTTTCATTCACATCCTTGTCCCAGTCCTTTCTTTACCTTTCACAAGGTTCCCATCAGTGAACCAAGTTAGTGTTTCCATGGCCAGAGGGAAGACTGTAAGGTCTTTGCAATCTCCTGTCTCTTTAATCAGCAGGTGATGACAGTCCCAAATTACTTGTTCTTCAGTCTTCTCAGGCAGAAGAGTGGCAGGTAGTGCATCAGTGATTCATGTGGGCATTGGACATCCATTGTTCTGTGGGCTGCCGGACAATGCTCTCCTGCTCACCAGTGCATGGGGGGCTATTGTAGTTACTTTCTGCCCCTAAGTTAACATGTCAGAGTCTTTGACCAGTACAGCCATGGAAGCCATAGCTTTTAGACAGCCAGAGCATCCACTGCCTATAGGATCAAGCTCCTTCCCTGTTTATCGGTTACTGATGGCTGTTCAGAGTCAAAACAAATCCAGGCTCCTACATTTGACAGGATGTCTCTTTTTAACAGAAGGTAAGGGCATCCTGGGATATCTAGGAACAAGTGATATATCCCACCTGCATCAAGGATCACTGCCACCTGTATCCAGGCAACTCCCATATCCTGCTAGTGGGCACTCAACTCCACTGTCCTATCTGGCACAGGTATGGGAAACACCACCCTATCCAAGCCCATGGCATAGGGGATACAGGCAAACAGGAACTACAGCTGGTTGCCTCACTGAGGCCATGCCTTCTCCATTTCCTGAGCTGACTCTCAGTCAGTTCCTGGTGTCTGGCCACTGCTGGCCTGCCTTTTTAATTGCTAATCTCATTAACAACTGCCAGAGGCCTTAAGGGAGACCCACCCTGCTGTGCCTCTGCAGGTAGGCAGCCCTCTTTGGCAAAGGGAATGAATCACATTTCCTCAGCCTCGTTTTGGATTCATCCATGCCAATACTTATATATCAAGCACCACTGTGCAACAGGAAAACACAGCTCTCTCACGCTAGAGCTGACATTCAGATGGCAGGAATATTTAAGTGCTAAGGGATGCCTTGTTCTTGCCTTCTTTTGATCTACTGGGGCACTTTGGATTGGTACACACCACCTAGTTCACCTAAATAGGAGATGAGGGAAGAATTTAAAGGGATAAGTAATTGAACCTGATAGACAGGGACTGTGGGCTCTACAGAGGTGAGATGACTTTTGCACAGAGAGGTTGAGTTTGGAGGCTCAGCAGCAGAGCACTGCCCTAGCACCTGTGAGGCCCTCAGTTTGACCCTAAGCTTCTCCATCTCCTTGGCCTCTTCCTCACCCATGCCTAATTCCACTCTAATGCTGATGGATATTTGTGTTGTTCCAGTTTGTGGCTACTATGAACAGAACTAGTGTGCACCTTCTAGCATGTTCCTTTTCTCTCTTATTCTCCTCCCCCACCCCTCTGTCTCTCTGTGTATGTGTTTCAAACAAGCATTTATTGGGAGCAGGTCCCATAGCAGGAGTGGAAGTCAGAGACAAATTGAAGGAGCCAGGCAAGTGACCTTACATTTTCACTGGCCCTGCCATTAAGTTTTTACATTTTTGTGTAGACTTATGCCTGTGCACTGATGGTTCCATTTGCCTGTTGATTTCACTGACAACTGAAAAGTCTGCAACCTTTCCACTTGCTCAAAAGAGCCCGCGGATTCTGAAATGTCTGCCTGAGCCCTTGATCGGTTTTTACTGGGCTGTCTTTTTCTACTGGTTTGCACTTGTTTCCCCTACTTTGGCTACAGGCCCTATGTCTGCTTTATATACCAACAGTTTTATTCCTTACTTTGTTGCCTTTCTGGCCAATTTTACGTGTCTTCTATTGGAGAGAATTCTTAACTTCCAGAAAGTTCAATTTGTGCTGGAGATGTATGTAGCCCAGTGTTTAGAGAGTGCTTGCCTAACATGCATGAGACCCTGGGCTCTATTCACTGGCTCTCCAGAAACTGGGTATGTATGGTGGTGTTTACCTATAATCCCAGTATTTAGGAGGTAGAGGCAGGAAGATCAGAGCTTCAAGGTCATCCTCAGCTACACAGCTACATAGCAAGTTCAAGGCTAGCCTGCTTTGGATACGCTATCTCAAAAAGTAACCAAGTAAGCAGAAAGATGAGAGATTGGTTTCCAGACTCCACAGGGTGAGCTTACTACCACATGTAACTCCAGGTGCTGTAGGGGTTCTGATGGCTTTTTTTTTTTTTTTTTGTTGGAGGGCACCTATATGTGCTTGTACAAACACACAGTCATATACATATAAAAGAAAAATAAATATTAAAAACAAACTAATCTATCACTATTTTAAAAAGGTTGCCTTCATGACCTTTTTTCCTTCATGTCTTACTTTACACAGCCTTTTCCTACCAGGATAGTAGTAGATGTCTTTAATTCTAGCACTTGAGAGACCAGAGAATCTGTGATTTCGAGATCAGCCTGGTTGAACATAGTGATTACACATAAATCCTGTCTCAAAAAAACAAAAACAAAACCAAAAAAACCCAAACAACAACAAAAGTCCCAACTTCTTGCTTCTCAAGTCCAAGGTCATGAAGCTATTTCTGAGGAGTCAAACCCATAGCAAAGCTAATCTCAGCAGTGATTGAGTTACTGCCTAGAAAGTGCCCTTCACTGAACCTGGATCTCAAGGATTCTGCTAGTCTGTCTGGTTAATGCACTGCAGGAGACTCCTGTCTCCATATTGTCCCTCTCCTCTGTATTTGGAGAAATAGTCATGTGCCACTGTCCCTGACCTTTTACCCAATGAGCCATCTCCAGCCACAGCTATCCAGGTAGAGGGTCTACCTAAGGGTATGATGGTGAATAGTTTGGATCAAACAGCTGTTGCTGCCTCCAGCTATGTACTTATGTTTTGGGTATCACAAATTAGTTCTCCTGTAGGGTTCTTAGCCACATAGTGACATTTAGGAAGTGGACACCTCAGAAAGACACCCAGGACAGTTACCATGGGATTTGTTGGTACCATGGTGGCAGTGCCCTTCTTTTAGTCCTTACACCAGGGACCAGACCAGCATCTTGTCTTAGCTGCCTTGGGAAACCATCCTAATATTTGAAGCTCAGTAAGTGATATTCTCTGCCTTTGTGTGTCTGTGATGTGTGTGTGGTGTGTGTGTGTGTGTGTGTAGTATAAAGAAATCACCCAGTTCAAGTAAATGCAAAAAAATAGTCAGATCATCACACCACCCTAAACATGAACTTGGTAACTTTTATGTCAGCTGATTCATTGAGTGATGGACTACTACATTTACAAAGAATGTGGTCGTGGGGGACCTCTGCATGGAGAGAATGATGCAGTGTGTGAACATTAATGTTAGACTGACAGATGTATATTCCCTTTTTGCAGAAGAATCTCTCAACTTCTTGTTAATTTCAGAGGAAATAACTCCAATTTTGGCTATTTTGAGCTCTCAACATATCACTGGGTTGGGTTGGGGAGAAGACATTTAGTGGCAAACCACATGTTAAATTCTCACCATGCATGTACAGTGACATGTGTGGCCACAAGACCTTAGCTGATACTAAAGAGTAGCAAATAACTGGAAATGATTTTTAACATTTACTTCTGCTTTAGATAATTTATACAATAACTTAGTCCTCAACATGGACTGTATTTAATGAAACAAATTCTCAAAAGCCCTCCATATGCCCTAACTCGTTACTTAGAGCTCTGTAGAGGACTGGACAGTAGAGCGAATTCAGCTCTTTGAGGTGTTTGTTTCTCTTTCAGGTGGTTTTTAAGGTTTCAGACAAGCTTTAGTGCTCAGAGGAGCCTACTCTGGCTTGTGGGAGAACCCTTTCTTCAGACTTTACTTTCATAGCATCTATGACAATCGCAACACTGAAGTTCATTTATGCACTTTCCTAAAGAGGAGAAGAGGGGGCCATGACTGCATGGGTGTGGGCCAATAAGTGCATCCCGAGATTCTACATTCTTACCTCATTAATATGAAGGCCATTCAGCTTTCAATCATTTGCTAAACTTGGTGATTTCCATTGCTACCTAACTACCCTCTAGAGCTTCTAGTTCCCCACAAGATGAAGTCCAAACTTCTTAGTATGTTTGGAAAGCTTTGAGGAATTTTGTTTTTTTTAAATTAAGCCCTGAGAAATTTGAGCCTTGCATACCTGGGTTTTTAGAAAACAGAGTTTTACCTCTGAAGTCTAAAAATCCACAGCATTTTGCTTCAGGTGAGAAACCTACCTCTAAGGTTGAATAAGCCATATCAGCCACAGTCCCAAAGGAACACATAGGATTCACTTTTCAGAACAAATGCAGCTCTGCAGGGCTTGGGGCACCAAGGGCTGGCTCAGTGGTTAATGCCCTTAGAGGACGCCTGGTTCAATTCCTAGCATCCACATGGTGGTTCACACCTATCTGTAATTCTTTTAACAGGAGACCTGATACCCTCTTCTGGGTCCTGAAGGCTCCTTTCATGCAGGAACAAATGCATGCACATTTACTAAATAAAAATTTTGGAAAGTAAAACTGAAACTTTGATACTACTATGTATATGAAGCTATAGTTTTTATTATGTATTTTTAGATAAATATTAAGAATTTAAAAATGGCTCTTCTCCTGTATTTCCTGGGTCATATGTCTCACACTAGGTACTCTGACCTTTTCAGAAGCTGCCCACATCCTTAAAATCTCCAGGATTTTGATATTACGTCCAGGGTAGCCTAACTAAAGTCCCTAGTGTACATAGCATCTTCATGTGGAATTTCACTTGCCAAGTGTTCCTCAACACCACAAACTTGCAGCTAAGCCTATTTTTTGTCAAGAAAGAGCCTGGAATTGACTGTTTATCATGACAATCATTTAGCCACTTGTAGCTGGTGGCTTCTGTGTGTGGACTGGGAAGACACAGAACATCCTTTGTACAATTTCCACAAGGCAGTCTTGGCCTGGAAGTTCAGTGATAACGCCTGGCATGCAGCATTCCTCTCTATGCTTACTGCAGGAAGCTGTGTGGGATGGAGCCCTACTTTGCATGCTGCACAGATTCCTCAGAAAATGATAGGACTTGCTCCTTGCCTCTGCTTCCTCTTTGGGTGCTGACCAAGGGCATATCAGGGTTCTCCAGAGCTACAGCTCCTCATCCTCTTCCAGGAAGTTCACATGATCAAAGGTGACTCCATCCCTTGAGGCAACAAGCACTACAGGATGGGAAACCCATGTGCCTTCTTCAGACCTGGGCTCCTGTTTCACCTTTCTGTCTCTGGGCTCCAGGTTCTGCTATCACACCAAACCCTGATTCTGGCCCTCCGTGTTTTCCAATGTTTCCCTCTCTGTCTAGACCTCACAGGTAGTCCATCAGTTTACACATCTTGCTCCAACCCACATTTCCCCCATTGCTTCTGCAGTACAATCCCCAAGAGCTCTGTATCCTTTGGCAGCCCAGGTGCATGATATCAGCACGGCTCTACTCCTTTATTAATCATCTCTGGTAGAGATGTTGACCTATGGCTCTGGGTCACATTATCTATGGGTGCCTCAAATGTTTCTTCCCACATCTCTTATCCCACTGATTGCTTAGCAAAGGTCCCAAATAATTACATAGACTGCTAAGGGGAAACTCTCTTCTATCTGAACGTTACTTTCCTTTCGCCATGGGCTCTCACTCCTTTCCTGGGCTTCAGGAACCCAACACCTACGCTACCACCAACCTAAATGCTCACCCTAACTCTAACCATACCTTAAACTGAACTCTCAATGTCAGAAATACATGACCCTACCTGGATGGCATAGCCCCATATTGGAGAGGGGGTGAATGGAAGGGAGGTGGTCAGGGTGAATGTAAAGGGGAGAGAATGTAAGAGGGAGTGAGGTTAATGAGTGAGGGGTAGGAATCGACACGTAAAATAAACAATAATAATTTTAAAAATTCAGTATGTAGGGACTCAGAATGTGCCCAAGAGGATGAGTGGATCTAACAGAGATCTTGAGGTCTTTAGCTGAGGGAACTCTAGCAGAGGTCCAGTGATGGGTTTCAAGTATCCAGTAGGACGTTTTGTTTCATTTAAAAATTATTTATCATATGTAATATCCTACTTGAATATCTCCTGGTAGAAAATAAGAGGGAAACAATCTCATTGTAGATGGTTGTGAACTAACATCTGGTTGGTGGGAAGTAACTCATATCCTCTGTAAGTACAATCAGTGTGCTTGAACTTTTAGCCATCTTTGCATTTCATTGTTGTGTTTGAAGAAAAGGCCTCATTATGTAATTTTGACTGGCCTGGAATTCATTGAGATTCATGCTTTTGGCTCCTGAGTACTGCTGGACAGGATGTGTAGAAGGGAACTCTCCTCCACTGCTTTTGGGAGTTCAAACTTGTACAGCCATTTTCAAGATAGCTATGGCAGTTCCTCAGCAAGATGGGAATTGGTTTACCACAGGACCTGGCAATCCCACTCATAGCCATATACCCAAATTATCCACATTCATGCAACAAAGCAAAGTGTTTAATTATATCTATAGCAGCATTATTTGTAATAGCAAGAAACTAGAAGCTACCCAGATGCCTCTCAACTGAAGAATGGATAAAGAACTTGTGGCACATCTACACAATGGACTACTAATTGACAGAAAAAATGGAATCTGGAAATGCACAGGCAAGTGGATGGCACTGAAGAAATACTCATGAATGAGGTAACCCAGGCACAAAAAGTAGAACATGGTAGAGAGGGAGAGAACATAAAAGAGCAAGTCATTATTGGTTTGAAGAGAAAATTGAACCTAAAGTTATATCTAGAGACCTACAAGACTGACTCCAACTAACAATCTGAGCAACAGTGGAAAGGCTTCCATTATTGACCTTCCCTGAAAATGAGATCAGCAACTAACTCGAGCGCTACATGGAGCCTTCATCTAGTCTCTGTAGAAAACAGAAGCAAACACCCATAAGTAAACACTGCATCTAACTAGAATCCAGATGCAGAGAGAGAGAGGACAAGATCGAGTTGCAGAAACACGTTGAGACAGCTGACCTGATGAAGGAGCAGCTAATAGGACCCCAGACTGATAGCTGTGAATCCAGCATGGAACTGACTCAGACCCCTGAGATGGGTATCAGCTAGAAGGTGTGAGCTGTCTAATGGAGTTCAGACAGTGGGACCTGGATGTATTCCTGGTGCGCAAAAGGACCTTGAGGACACATTCCCCCCAATCCAGGGATACCCCCTAAACCTAGACATAGAAGAGACATTCTAATCAACACTTCAAATGCGCTGTCAGAAATACATGACCCCACTTGGATGGCCTAGCCCTATGTGTTGATTGTGGGTGAATAGGATGGCAGGGTGGTCAGGGTGAATGTGAGGGGGCAACAGATGATAAGAGGAAGGGAAGGAATTGAGGGAGATATAGGGAACAAGGATCTACATGTAAAAAATCATGAACTAATTTTAAAAAATATCCGGGATGCATGGACTCAGGATGTTCCCAAGAGGATATGGGGATCTAACAAGTATTTGGCAGTCTTTAGCTGAGGGAACTCTAGCAGAGGCACAGTGATGGGTTTCAAGTAACCAATAGGACATTTTATTTCATTTTTAAAAGTTATTTTGTCATATGTAGTACCCTACTTGAATGTCTGCTGGTAGAAAAGAAGAGGGCAACAGATATGATTGTAGATGGTGGTGAGCTACCATCTGGTTGGTGGGAGTTAACTCATATCCTCTGTAAGTACAGTCAGTGTGCTTCAACTTTTAGTCTTCTGTCTCTTCCATTGTTGTGTTTTTAAGAAAGGGCCTCATTATGTATCTGTGACTGGCCTGGAATTCATTGAGATTCATGCTTTTGGCTCCTGAGTTCTGGGTTCAAAGGCATGAAACACCATGATCATCTCAGGAATAAAATTTTATATTGTTAACATAAATAAGCATTAGTTTAGTTAAAATGGCTAGTGCTATGCATTCTGAGACAATAATTAATTTTTATTACATTTCTTCGTCACACAAAATTGAGGTCGATTTTGTTTCTAAATTAAAAAGTAGTAAATCATGGGCTATAATTAGGGGTTATTGGCTAGTGTCTAGAATTCCTGATACTAAGAGATTTAAGTTCAGCCTCTATTACCAACAAAGCAAAATAGGGCCTGAGTAGGTATCTCAGTCAATAAAGTACAAACACGAAGGACCTGAGATCAAGCAAAATGCTAAATCTAGAAGGGGATGATTAAAAGTTAAACTTGTGGGACATTTGATCATTATGTGAAAATAGGGTGCTTTTTACCTTGCCTGCCTAAGGCCCTTAATTGGTTTAATAAAAAGTTAAACGGCCAATTGCTCAAAAGGAATGGTTAGGCAGGATTGCTGGGCTGAGAGAAAAACTCAGGGGAATGAATCTAGGCCTGGACCCATGCCAGGAAGACAAGGAAGGAGCTGCGAATACAGAATAATAGACAATAGGCTAATAGACATTTGTTAAGGTATAGGAAATTGTTGGGAACAAGGTTAAGTTAAAGGCCAATCATTCATAATTTAGAAATGTCTATGTCATTATTTGGGGATGGATTGTTCCAAGAAAATCTGACAAGAAAGTCCAACTACATAATAGCACTGGAAAGGTGAGAGAGATCTGTAAGTCTCAGTGGCAGAAAAGTTTACCTTCATAAATGTGAACCTGATAAATAAGATGGACAATTGGAATTGAATTGACTTTGACACGTGATCACTCTATTGCTCTGTCTCTGTCTATCTGTGCTTCTGTCTCTCTCTCCCCATAACATAAACAAACACACCCACACCCACCCCCTGCCACACACACACATACAAACAGTAAACAAACAGTTTTATTCCATATTGTATTATGGTTGGGTGTCTTCACATATTCTGTCCCTTTCTGTTTGTTTACTTGATAAAGGGTTTCCCTGTGTAGCCCTGCCTGTCCCCAAACTCACTCTGTGTACAAGGCTGTTCAAAAACTGAAGTGATGCCCTACCTCAGCATCCCTTAATACAAACTGGCTCCTTATTTAGAATTAAGGCAAAAGCTGTCAGGTTTTTCAAATTGATAAATACAAGTGAGTTGATACTGCATAATCTGAACACATATTACCTGCAAAAGCAACATATGTAGTGCCACAATACTTTGCAATGACACAGAAAACACACTTTGAAATTGACACACTCCATCTTTTTCAATACTTGAATCAGAAGTTAGTTCCAATTTTTCATACACAATATGATATGTTTATTAATATTGACAAACTGTTCATTCCTAATCTTTTAAAACAATCAAAATTATTATGAGATACATAAATTCCAATCAAATTTTATGGGGGAATGAATGCAGCAGCATACCTTTGTTTGCCTCAAACTTGCCACATGTTGTTGGAACAGGTTCAGCTTCTCTACAGTTGGGTCAGAGGTGATATGCACATCATACACAGGCCTATGAAGAAGTTTACAGAGTTCCTCATATTGTTATAAGAGTAGTTTATGTTTATGAATTCTCTCTTTTTTACATTTTTTGAGATATTCTACTTGAGTGTCCAATTCTTTTCTAGTTAATGGAGACTTTTCTCTTTCTTTTTTTTTATGAAACCAGATATGATTATAGTAAGGTGCAAGGATGGTAATGGAACTACAAAATAATAGGAATGCCAAATGGTTAAATTGACATACAAGGCAGTGTAAGCCTCGGGTGGTGGCACAATTTTTTAAATGTAGCACATGGGAGACAGAAGGGCAGTGGTTACCTGTGAGTTGGAGACCATCCTTGAATACAAACTATGGGCTAAGATGGGCAGGGCTATTACACAGAGATAAACTGCCAAAAATGTAGGTTATGCCAAACAGAAAATATTGAAAAAAAGGATCACCTAATTCTTCTAGCAAGAAAGAACAATTATGACTTTGTTTCGTGCTTGACTTCTGCTATGTGGCAAAAAATACCTCAGGGTCCTGATACTCCAACCTCCTTTTCAGGTTAAGCTTACAGGTATCAGTCACCATGCTCAACTTCCTTTTATAATTCCTACTGTAGTAAAATGTCCCTGAATTATAGCCCTGCGTGTAATACTTTGGTAGTAAATAGAGACTGCTCCAATTTATACTGTAGTAAAACACCCCTGAATTATTGCCCTGCTCCAAGTTAACAACAATCTTAATGAAATTCCATCCCCACAAATGGGACAAAAGCAATATGTACTCAGCAAAACTGTATTGCAAGTATAAACACAGCCAGTTTTTCACTTTCAATACAGGAACTCAATTTACACAGTACTTACTCTAATATTCCCATGATCACCTCTTTGCCCATTACTATGAATACAGTAGATCCTGCCCCATTCTTAGTATATAAAGAAGGCAGTAGAGTGAGTATTATTTATATATTGTAAAATAAAGTTTCACTAATCATTGTTTAAAAATTGACTTATATTCAGGGAAAACAGATGTGATTAGTATACTCCAAAGGTTCTCATGTGCCTAAATTCACATGAGTGAACGTGAGTGTTTAAGAAAAAAAAAAAAAGTATTTTTTATTTAGCACATCTACATCATTTATATTAACTTAAGGAAAATGCTCTAATGTCATGGTCTTCTTGAAGGATCAATTATCCTTACCTTTGAAAGGCAGTCTGACTGCTAGTGTTATTCCATCTACAGACATGGGTGTTATGCTTCTACTTTAATAGTAATTGGAACATGAGATACCTCAACATTATCACTCAGCTCTCCCTGGGTGTCCCATATTTTCAGAATCATCCTGGATGGCTGAGTGGTACACAGGTTTGATCATTAAAGGAGCCACAAAGTTTTAAGTTTGTCTGGTAACAACTATTTGTATCACTACTTATACTCGGCTCTTATGTACCCATTTATGCTCTGGTGGTGGATGGTAGATCAGACATATATATGAAGAAGGAATGGAGGACAGAAATCAAGTTTGGGGTGATACTGTCTACCTGGGTATTTGATATAAAGCCTAACTTACAAGACTATGAGATTCTTTCCTTCATGTATTTAAGTGTGTTGCTTTTGAACCTGGTGACCACTGAAGTCACAAGTCAGGGCTGGTTTCCCTGGAATAGCAGTTCAGGACAGTTGTAGTCCACCACATGGCCTGGAAACTGAAACCTGCTATTATGCAAAAGAGCAGAAAATGCTTGCAACTGCTCAACCTATCTTCAGCTGCTGTCTTATTTTTACGTATTTTGGAGGTGAAGTTTCTCATTCCACCTATCAATGTTGAAGTTAGAAGTATATGCAACCATTATGTTTTTTCACTCGAGACAAGGTTCCTATAGGATGCCCTGGCTGTTTTGAAACTTACTCTGTACAACAGGCTGACCTTTGGAGAACTTTCTGCCTCTGCCTCTGCCTCCAAAGTACTGGTGTTAAAGGCATAATCCACAACCCAGCCATCTGGATTAATTTTCAAGTATTGTGAGGATTGACTTCAGGTTTTCATGGCTTTGAGGGAAGTAGTTTT
Organism: Phodopus roborovskii; assembly: GCF_943737965.1. Lineage (NCBI taxonomy): Eukaryota > Metazoa > Chordata > Mammalia > Rodentia > Cricetidae > Phodopus > Phodopus roborovskii. Next base: position 43,751 of record NW_026127036.1, on the reverse strand, counting down.
CAAATTAATCAATTTATTCAATGTTTCCTAATCCCCTCTTTCAAACAAACACCAATGCCTCCCATTTCTCTAAAGTTAAAATATTATTATGCTCTGTAAAACAAAAAAAAAAAATTGTAAGCAGGGTGAATAGGGTAACTGCCTTGCACATTTGTCATATATATCCCTCCTTCAACTAGAATGCTTTCCATTTGCATTGCTACACAGACAACACATTCCTCTGTCTTAGATACCCACCAGCTTGTTTTGAACACCACAAAATATAAGCCTAAACATATATCATTTTTTACTTTTACAAAAAAGCCCCCATGCATTTAGGTAACTATGTGTAGTGCAAGTTTATAATTGCAGCACTTGGAAGTATGGACAGATGACTGCTACTACCTCCAAGCTGGCCTTGGCTACAAAGCAAGACCCTGCCTCAAAACAAGTAAGTATACATAAAGAAACTTAAATGTAACCATGTCATATTTAGTTAGTGAAAATTACAAACCAGTGGAATGGTACATGCCTTGCTCAGTACTCAGAAGCTTGAGACAGGAGTCACAAGTTCAAGGCCACAAAGGACTGTATTGCTAAGAGCCTATCTTGGAAAAAGAACAAATGAGATGAAAATAAACAATAAAACATACATTTACTTCACCACAGGTGAAAAGAAGAAAATCATATCTTACCATTCTGGTGAGCATGTGGTGCTGTGCTAAAACACTGACCACACACAATGCAGGCCAGAAAGGGGCTTACTTAGCTTATGCTCCAGGTCACTGTCCCTAATGAGAATTACAGCAGCGACTCAAGGAGGACAGTGGGGGAGAAAATGTGGAGGAATGCAGGTGTCAGCTCATCTCTTGCTCTCTGACTTGCTCACAGTAAAGCTTAGCCAGTCCCCTTTGTTTACAGACAGCCCCGTGCACATGGACAGTTATAAAAGCATAACTGCTGCCCGTGTACAGGTTTACAGATTTTTTTCTTTTCTTTTGCCAGCTACAAGGCCTGTGTTAAGGCCAAGAGCTCAGCTTCTCATGCTGAGGTTCCTTCTGGCAGGCTGCTGGCTCAAACCATGCAGGTTTCATTCACATCCTTGTCCCAGTACTTTCTTTACCTTTCACAAGGTAACTGTTCCCATCAGTGAACTAAGTTAGTGTTTCCACGGCCAGAGGGAAGACTGTAAGGTCTTTGCAATCTCCTGCCTCTTTAATCAGCAGGTGATGACAGTCCCAAATTACTTATTTATCAGTCTTCTCAGGCAGAAGAATGGCAGGTAGTGCATCAGTGATTCATGTGGGCATTGGACATCCATTGTTGTGTGGGCTGCCTGACAATGCTCTCCTGGTCACCAGTGCATGGGTGGCTATTGTAATTACTTTCTGTCCCAAAGTTAACATGTCAGAGTCTCTGACCAGTACAGCCATGTCCATCATAGCTTTTAGACAGCCAGACCATCCACTGCCTACAGGATCAAGCTCTTTCCCTGTTTATCGGTTACTGATGGCTGTTCAGAGTCAAAACAAATCCAGGCTCCTACATTTGACAGGATGTCTCTTTTTAACAGAAGGTAAGGGCATCCTAGGATATCTAGGAACAAGTGATATACCCGACCCACATCAAGGATCACTGCCCCCGGCGTCCAGGCAGCTCCTGTATCCTGCTAGTGGGCACTCAACTCCAATGTACTATCTGGCACAGGTACGGGAAACACCACACTTTCCAAGCCCATGGCATAGGGGATGCAGGCAAACAGGAACTGCAGCTGGTTGCCTCACTGAGGCCATGCCTTCTCCATTTCCTGAGCTGGCTCTCAGTCAGGTCCTGGTGTCTGCCCTCTGCTGGCCTACCTTTTAATTGCTAAGCTCATTAACACCTGCCAGAGGGGGTAAGGGGGAGACCCACCCTGCTGAGCCTCTGCAGGTAAGCAGCCCTCTTGGCAGTGGGTGTGGACTTCAGAGCACAGGGAAAGGATCACATTTAATCAGCCTCTTTTGGATTCATCCATGGCAATACTTGTATGTCAAGCACCACTGTGCAACAGGAAAACACAGCTCTCTCACACTAGAGCTGACATTTAGATGGCAGGAACGTTTAATTGCTAAGGGATGCCTTGTTTTTGCCTTCTTTTGATCTACTGGGGCACTTTCGATTGGTACACACCACCTAGTTCACCTAAATAGGAGATTCGGGAACAATTTAAAGGGATAAGTCCTTGAACCTTATATACAGGGACTCTGCGCTCTACAGAGGACAAATGACTTTTGCACCGAGGTTTGAGTTTGGAGGCTTAACAGCAGAGCACTGCCCTAGCACCTGTGAGGCCCTCAGTTTGACCCTAAGCTTCTCCATCTATTTGGCCTCTTCCTCACCCATGCCTAATTCCACTCTAATGCTAATGGATATTTGTGTTGTTCCAGTTTGTGGCTACTATGAACAGAACTAGTGTGCACCTTCTAGCATGTTCCTCTTTCTCTCTTATTCTCCTCCCCCCCCCCCCTGTCTCTCTGTGTATGTGTTTTAAACAAGCATTTATTGGGAGCAGGTCCCATAGCAGGAGTGGAAGTCAGAGACAATTTGTGGGAGCCAGGCAAGTGACCATACCATTTCACTGGCCCTGCCATTAATCTTTTACATTTTTGTGTAGACTTATAACTGTGCACTGATGGTTCCATTTGCCTGTTGTTTTCCCTGACAACAGACAAGTCTGCAACCTTTCCACTTGCTCACTGGGCCATCAAAAGAGCCCGCGGTTTCTGAAATGTCTCCCTGAGCCCTTGATCGGTTTTTACTGGGCTGTCTTTTTCTACTGGTTTGTACTTGTTTCCCCTACTTTGGCTACAGGCCCTATGTCTGCTTTATATACCAACAGTTTCATTTCTTATTGTGTTGCCTTTCTGGCCAATTTTAAGTGTCTTCTATTGGAGAGAATTCTTAACTTCCAGAAAGTTCAATTTGTGATGGAGATGTATGTAGCTCAGTGTTTAGAGAGAGCTTGCCTAACATGCATGAGACCCTGGGCTCTATTCCTGGCTCTCCAGAAACTGGGTATGTATTGTGGTGTTTACCTATAATCCCAGTATTTGAGAGGTAGAGGCAGGAAGATCAGAGGTTCAAGGTCATCCTCAGCTACACAGCTACATAGCGACTTCAAGGCTAGCCTGTTATTGGAGACCCTGTCTCAAAAAGTAAACAAGTAAGCAGAAAGATTAGAGTTTGGTTTCCAGCCTCCACAGGGTGAGCTCACTACCATCTGTAACTCCAGGTGTTGTAGGGGATCTGATGGCTTTTTTTTTTTTTTTGGAGGGCACCTATATGTGATTTTACATACACACACAAAATAAAAATAAATGTTAAAAACAAACTAATCTATCAATATTTTTAAAAGTTTGCTTTCATGACCTTTTTTCCCCTCATGTCTTACTTTACACAGTCTTTTCCTACCAGGATAGTAGTGGATGTCTTTAATTCTAGCACTTGAGAGACAGGAGAATCTGTGATTTCGAGATCAGCTTGGTTGAACATAGTGATTACACACAGATCCTGTCTCAAAAACACAAAAACAAAACCAAAAAAACCCAAAGAACAACAAAAATCCGAACTTCTTGCTTCTCAAGTCCAAGGTCATGAAGCTATTACTGAGGAGTCAAACCCTTAGCAAAGCTAATCTCAGCAGTGAACGAGTTACTGCCTAGAAACTGCCCTTCAATGAACCTGGATCACAAGGATTCTGCTAGGCTGGCTGGTTAATGCACTGCAGGGATCCTCCTGTCTCCATAATGTCCCTCTCCTCTGTATTTGGAGAAATAGTCATGTGCCACTGTCCGTGACCTTTTACCCAATGAGCCATCTCCAGCCACAGCCCTCCAGGTAGAGTTTCTACCTAAGGGCATGATGGTGAATAGTTTGGATCAAACAGCTGTTGCTGCCTCCAGCTATGTACTTATGTTTTGTGTATCACAAATTAGTTCTCCTGTAGGGTTCTTAGTCACATAGTGATATATAGGAACTGGACACCTCAGAAAGATACTCAGGACAGTTACCATGGCATTTGTTGGTACAATGGTGGCAGTGCCCTTCTTTTAGTCCTTACACTAGGGACCAGGTCAGCATCTGGTCTTAGCTGCCTTGGGAAGCCATCCCAGTATTTGAGGCTCAGTAAGTGAAATTCTCTGCCTTTGTGTCTCTGTAGTGTGTGTGTGTGTGTTTGTGTGTGTGTGTGGGTGAGTGTAGTATAAAGAATCACCCAGTCCAAGTAAATGCACATAAAGTAGACAGATCATCACACCACCCTAAATATGAACTTGGTAACTTTTATGTGAGCTGATTCATTGAGTGATGGACTATTACATTTACAAAGAGTGTGGTCGTAGGAGACCTCTGCAATGAATGAGTGATGCAGTGAGTGAACATTAATGTTAGACTGACAGATGTATATTAACTTTTTGCAGAAGGATCTCTCATCTGCTTGTTAATTTTTGTGCTAATACCTCAAATTTAGTCTATTTTGAGCTTCCACCTTATCACCGGGTACGGTTGGGGAGAAGATATTTAGTGGCAAACCACATGTTGCATTCTCACCATGCATGTACAGTGACATGTGTGGCCACAAGACCTTAGCTGATACTAAAGAGAAGCGAATAACTGGAAATGATTTTTAACATTTACTTCTGCTTTAGATAATTTATACAATAACTTAGTCCTCAACATGGGCTGTATTTAATAAAACAAATTCTCAAAAGCCCTCCATATGCCCTAACTGGTTACTCAGAGCTCTGTAGAGGATTGGGCAGTAGTGCAAATTCAGCTCTTTGAGGGTTTTGTTTCTCTGTTGGGTGGTTTTGAGGTTTCAGACAAGCTATAGTGCTCAGAGCAGCCTATTCTGGCTTGTGGGAGAACCCTTTCTTCAACTTTACTTTCATAGCATCTGTGACAATCACAACACTTAAGTTCATTTATGCACTTTCCTAAAGAGGAGAAGAGGGGGCCATGACTGCATGGGTGTGGGCCAATAAGTGCATCCCGGTATTCTATATTCTTACCTTATTAATACGAAGGCCATGCAGCTTTCAATCATTTGCTCAACTTGGTGATTTCCATTGCTACCTAACTATGCTCTTGAGCTTCTAGTTCCCCACAAGATAAAGTCCAAACTCCTTAGTTTGTTTGGAAAGCTTTGAGGAATTTTTTTTTTAAATTAAGCCCTGAGGAATTTGAGCCTTGCATACCTGGGTTCTAGAAAACAGAGTTTTACCTCTGAAATCTAAAAATCCACAGCATTTTGCTTCAGGTGAGAAACCTACCTCCAAGGTTGAATAAGACATATCAGCCACAGTCCCAAAGGAACACATAGGATTCACTTTTCAGAACAAATGCAGCTCTGCAGGGCTTGGGGCACCAAGGGCTGGCTCAGTGGTTAAGTGCAGGCCCGGTTCAATTCCTAGCACCCACATGTTGGGTCACAACTATCTGTAATTCTTTTAACAGGAGACCTGATACCCTCTCCTGGGTTCTGAAGGCTCCTGTCTCATTTATTAAATAAAAATTTTGGAAAGTAAAACTGAAACTTTGATACTACTATGTATATTAAGCTATAGTTTTTATTATGTATTTTTAGATAAATATTAAGAATTTAAAAATGGCTCTTCTCCTGTATTTCCTGGGTCATATGTCTCACACTAGGAACCCTGACCTTTTCAGAAGCTGCCCACATCCTTACCGTCTCCAGGATTTTGATATTACATCCAGGGTAGCCTCACTAAAGTACCTAGTGTACATAGCATCTTCATGTGGAATTTCACTTGCCAAGTGTTCCTCAACACCACAAACTTGCAGCTAAGCCTATTTTTTGTCAAGAAAGAGCCTGGAATTGACTGTTTATCATGACAATCATTTAGCCACTTGTAGCTGGTGGCTTCTGTGTGTGGACTGGGAAGACACAGAACATCCTTGTACAATTTCCACAAGTCAGTCCTGGCCTGGAAGTTCAGTGATAACGCCTGGCATGCAGAATTCCTCTCTATGCTTGGACTGCAGGCAGCTGTGTGGGATGGAGCCCTATGTTGCATGCTGCACTGCTTATTCAGAAAAGGATAGGACTTGCTCCTTGCCTCTTCTTCCTCTTTGGGTGCTGACCAAGGGCATGTCAGGGTTCTCCAGAACTACAGCTCCTCATCCTCTGCCAGGAAGTTCACATGTATCAAAGGTGACTCCATCCCTTGAGGCAACAAGCACTACAGGATGGGAAACCCATGTGCCTTCTTCAGACCTGGGCTCCTGTTTCACCTTTCTGTCTCTGCTCCAGGTTCTGCTGTCTCACCAAACCCTGATTCTGGCCCTCCGTGTTTTTCCAATGTTTCCCTCTCTGTCTAGACCTCACACGTTGTCCATCAGTTTACACATCTTGCTCCTACCCACATTTCCCCCATTGCTTCTGCAGTACAAACCCCAAGAGCTCTGGATACTTGGACAAGCCCAGGTGCATGATGTCAGCAGGGCCCTACTCCTTTTTAATCATCTCTGGTAGAGGTGTTGACCTCTGGTAGAGGTGGCGCTGGGTCACATCATTTATGGGTGCCTCAAATGTTTCTTCCCACATCTCTTATCCCACTGAGTGCTCAGCAAAGGTACCAAATAATTACATAGACAGCTAAGGGTAAACTCTCTCCCATCTGAAGTTTACTTTTCTTTCCTGTTATCTTCGGCATGGGCTCTCACTCCTTTCCTGGGCTTCAGGAACCCAACCCTAACGCTACCACCAACCATAATGCTCACCCTAACTCTAACCATACCCTAAATAGAACTCTCATTGTCAGAAATACATGACCCTACCTGGATGTCATAGCCCCATCTGGGGAGAGGTGGTGAATGGGAGGGGAGTTGGTCAGGGTGCAAGAGAAGGGGGACAGAATGTAAGAGCGAGAAATGGTAGGGAGTGAGTGATAGGAATCGACAAGTAAAATAAACAATAATCATTGAAAAAAATTCAGTATGCAGGGGGCTCAGAACGTGCCCATGAGGAATAGTGGATCTAAAAGAGATCTTGAGTTCTTTAGCTGAGGGAACTCTAGCAGAGGCCCAGTGATGGGTTTCAAGTATCCAGTAGGACGTTTTATTTCATTTTAAAAAAATTATTTATCATGTGTAGTATCCTACTTGAATATCTCCTGGTAGAAAAGATGAGGGCAACAATCTCATTGTAGATGGTTGTGAACTACCATCTGATTGTTGGGAAGTAACTCATATCCTCTAAAAGTACAATCAGTGTGCTTGAACTTTTAGCCATCTAACCATTCCATTGCTGTGTTTGAAGAAAAGGCCTCATTATGTAATTTTGACTGGCCTGGAATTCATTGAGATTCATGCTTTTGGCTCCTGACTACTGCTGGACAGGATGTGTAGAAAGGGTAACACTCCTCCATTGATTTTGGGAGTTCAAACTTGTACAGCCATTTTCAAGATAGCTATGGCATTTCCTCAGAAAGATGGGAATTGGTTTACCACAGGACCTGGCAATCCCCCTCACAGTTATATACCCAAATTATCCACATTCATGCAACCAAAAATGTGTTTATTTATACCTATAGCAGCATTATTTGTAAAAGCAAGAACCTAGAATCTACCCAGATGCCTCTCAACTGAAGAATGGATAAAGAACTTGTGGCACATCTACACAATGGACTACTAATCTACAGAAAAAATGGAATCTGGAAATGCACAGGCAAGTGGATAGTAATTGAAGAAGCAATGATGAATGAGGTAACCCAGGCACAAAAGTAGAACATGGTAGAGAGGGAGAGAACATAAAAGAGCAAGTCATTATTGGTTTGAAGAGAAAATTGAACCTAAAGCTATATCTAGAGACCTACAAGACTGACTCCAACTAACAAACTGAGCAACAGTGGAAAGGCTTCCATTATTGACCTTCCCTGAAAATGAGATCAGCAACTAACTCGAGCACTACATGGAGCCCTCATCTACTCTCTGTAGAAAACAGAAGCAAACACTCAGAAGTAAACACTACGTGTAACTAGAATCCAGATGCAGAGAGAGAGAGGACAATATCGAGTTGCAGAAACACATTGAGACAGCTGACCTGATGAAGGAGGAGCTAATAGGACCCCAGACTGATAGCTGTGAATCCAGCATGGAACTGACTCAGACCCCTGAGATGGGTATCAGCTAGAAGGTGTGAGCTGTCTAATGGAGTTCAGACAGTGGGACCTGGATGTATTCCTGGTGCGCAAATGGACCTTGAGGACACATTCCCCCAATCCAGGGATGCCCCCTAAACCTAGACATAGAAGAGACATTCTAATCAACACTTCAAATGCGCTGTCAGAAATACATGACCCCACTTGGATGGCCTAGCCCTATGTGTTGATTGTGGGTGAATAGGATGGCAGGGTGGTCAGGGTGAATGTGAGGGGGCAACAGATGATAAGAGGAAGGGAAGGAATTGAGGGAGATATAGGGAACAAGGATCTACATGTAAAAAATCATGAACTAATTTTAAAAAATATCCGGCATGCATGGACTCAGGATGTTCCCAAGAGGATATGGGGATCTAACAAGTATTTGGCGGTCTTTAGCTGAGGGAACTCTAGCAGAGGCACAGTGATGGGTTTCAATTAACCAGTAGGACATTTTATTTCATTTTTAAAAGTTATTTTGTCATATGTAGTACCCTACTTGAATGTCTGCTGGTAGAAAAGAAGAGGGCAACAGATATGATTGTAGATGGTGGTGAGCTACCATCTGGTTGGTGGGAGTTAACTCATATCCTCTGTAAGTACAGTCATTGTGCTTCAACTTTTAGTCTTCTGTCTCTTCCATTGTTGTGTTTTTAAGAAAGGGCCTCATTATGTATCTGTGACTGGCCTGGAATTCATTGAGATTCATGCTTTTGGCTCCTGAGTCCTGGGTTCAAAGGCATGAAACACCATGATCATCTCAGGAATAAAATTTTATATTGTTAACATAAATAAGCATTAGTTTAGTTAAAATGGCTAGTGCTATGCATTCTGAGACAATAATTAATTTTTATTACATTTCTTATTCACACAAAATTGAGGTAGATTTTGTTTCTTAATTAAAAAGTAGTAAATTATGGGCTATAATTAGGGGTTATTGGCTAGTGTCTAGAATTCCTGATACTAAGAGATTTAAGTTCAGCCTCTATTACCAACAAAGCAAAATAGGGCCTGAGTAGGTATCTCAGTCAATAAAGTACAAACACGAAGGACCTGAGATCAAGCAAAATGCTAAATCTAGAAGGGGATGATTAAAAGTTAAACTTGTGGGACATTTGATCATTATGTGAAAATAGGGTGATGTTTACCTTGCCTGCCTAAGGCCCTTAATTGGTTTAATAAAAAGTTAAACGGCCAATTGCTCAAAAGGAATGGTTAGGCAGGATTGCTGGGCTGAGAGAAAAACTCAGGGGAATGAATCTAGGCCTGGACCCATGCCAGGAAGACAAGGAAGGAGCTGCGAATACAGAATAATAGACAATAGGCTAATAGACATTTGTTAAGGTATAGGAAATTGTTGGGAACAAGGTTAAGTTAAAGGCCAATCATTCATAATTTAGAAATGTCTGTGTCATTATTTGGGGATGGATTGTTCCAAGAAAATCTGACAAGAAAGTCCAACTACATAATAGCACTGGAAAGGTGAGAGAGATCTGTAAGTCTCAGTGGCAGAAAAGTTTACCTTCATAAATGTGAACCTGATAAATAAGATGGACAATTGGAATTGAATTGACTTTGACACGTGATCACTCTATTGCTCTGTCTCTGTCTATCTGTGCTTCTGTCTCTCTCTCCCCATAACATAAACAAACACACCCACACCCACCCCGCACCACACACACACATACACACAGTAAACAAACAGATTTATTCCATATTGTATTATGGTTGGGTGTCTTCACATATTTTGTCCCTTTCTGTTTGTTTACTCGAGAAAGGGTTTCCCTGTGTATCCCTGCCTGTCCCAAACTCACTCTGTGTACAAGGCTGGTCAAAAACTGAAGTGATGCCTACCTCAGCATCCCTTAATACAAACTGGCTCCTTATTTAGAATTAAGGCAAAAGCTGTCAGGTTTTTCAAATTGATAAATACAAGTGAGGTGATACTGCATAATCTGAACACATATTACCTGCAAAAGCAACATATGTAGTGCCACAATACTCTGCAATGACACAGAAAATACACTTTGAAATTGACACACTCCATCTTTTCAAAATTGAATCTGAAGTTAGTTCCAATTTTTTCATACACAATATGATATGTTTATTAATATTGACAAACTGTTCATTCCTAATCTTTTAAAACAATCAAAATTATTATGAGATACATAAATTCCAATCAAATTTTATGGGGGAATGAATGCAGCAGCATACCTTTGTTTGCCTCAAACTTGCCACATGTTGTTGGAACAGGTTCAGCTTCTCTACAGTTGGGTCAGAGGTGATATGCACATCATACACAGGCCTATGAAGAAGTTTACAGAGTTCCTCATATTGTTATAAGAGTAGTTTATGTTTATGAATTCTCTCTTTTTTACATTTTTTGAGATATTCTACTTGAGTGTCCAATTCTTTTCTAGTTAATGGAGACTTTTCTCTTTCTTTTTTTATGAAACCAGATATGATTATAGTAAGGTGCAAGGATGGTAATGGAACTACAAAATAATAGGAATGCCAAATGGTTAAATTGACATACAAGGCAGTTTAAGCCTCGGGTGGTGGCACAATTTTTTAAATGTAGCACTTGGGAGACAGAAGGGCAGTGGTTACCTGTGAGTTGGAGACCACCCTTGAATACAAACTATGGGCTAAGATGGGCAGGGCTATTACACAGAGATAAACTGCCAAAAGTGTAGGTTATGCCAAACAGAAAATATTGTAAAAAATGATCACCTAATACTTCTAGCAAGAAAGAACAATTATGACTTTGTTTCGTGCTTGACTTCTGCTATGTGGCAAAAAATACCTTAGGGTCCTGATACTCCAACCTCCTTTTCAGGTTAAGCTTACAGGTATCTGTCACCATGCTCACCTTCCTTTTACAATTCCTACTGTAGTAAAATATCCCTGAATTATAGCCCTGCGTGTAATATCTTTGGTAGTAAATAGAGACTGCTCCAATTTATACTGTAGTAAAACACCCCTGAATTATTGCCCTGCTCCAAGTTAACAACAATCTTAATGAAATTCCATCCCCACAAATGGGACAAAAGCAATATGTACTCAGCAAAACTGTATTGCAAGTATAAACACGGCCAGTTTTTCACTTTCAATACAGAACTGAATTTACACAGTACTTACTCTAATATTCCCATGATCACCTCTTTGCGCGTTACTATGAATACAGTAGATCCTGCCCCATTCTTAGTATATAAAGAAGGCAGTAGAGTGAGTATTATTTATATATTGTAAAATAAAGTTTCACTAATCATTGTTTAAAAATTGACTTATATTCAGGGAAAACAGATGTGATTAGTATACTCCAAAGGTTCTCATGTGCCTAAATTCACATGAGTGAACTTGAGTGTTTAAGAAAAAAAAAAAGTATTTTTTATTTAGCACATCTACATCATTTATATTAACTTAAGGAAAATGCTCTAATGTCATGGTCTTCTTGAAGGATCAATTATCCTTACCTTTGAAAGGCAGTCTGACTGCTAGTGTTATACCATCTACAGACATAGGTGGTATGCTTCTACTTTAATAGTAATTGGAACATGAGATACCTCAACATTATCACTCAGCTCTCCCTGGTGTCCCATATTTTCAGAATCATCCTGGATGGCTGATTGGTACACAGGTTTGATCATTAAAGGAGCCAAAAGTTTTAAGTTTGTCTGGTAACAACTATTTGTATCACTACATATACTCGGCTCTTATGTACGCATTTATTCTCTGGTGGTGGATGGTAGCTCAGACATATATATGAAGAAGGAATGGAGGACAGAAATCAAGATTGGGGTGATACTGTTTACCTGGGTTTTTGATATAAAGCCTAACTTACAAGACTATGAGATTCTTTCCTTCATGTATTTAAGTGTGTTGCTTTTGAACTTGGTGACCACTGAAGTCACAAGTCAGGGCTGGTTTCCCTGGAATAGCAGTTCAGGACAGTTGTAGTCCACCACATGGGCTGGAAACTGAAACCTGCTCTTATGCAAAAGAGCAGAAAATGCTTGCAACTGCTCAACCTATCTTCAGCTGCTGTCTTATTTTTATGTATTTTGGAGGTGAAGTTTCTCATTCCACCTATCAATGTTGAAGTTAGAAGTATATGCAACCATTATGTTTTTTCACTCGAGACAAGGTTCCTATAGGATGCCCTGGCTGTCTTGAAACTTACTCTGTACAACAGGCTGACTTTGGAGAACTTTCTGCCTCTGCCTCTACCTCCAAAGTACTGGTGTTAAAGGCATAATCCACAACACAGCAATCTGGATTAATTTTCAAGAATTGTGAGGATTGACTTCAGGTTTTCATGGCTTTGAGGGAAGTAGTTTTCAAATTAATCAATTTATTCCGTGTTTCCTAACCCCCTCTTTCAAACAAACACCAATGCCTCCCATTTCTCTAAAGTTAAAATATTATTATGCTCTGTAAAACAAAAAAAAAAATTGTAAGCAGGGTGAATAGGGTAACTGCCTTCCACATTTGTCATATATATCCCTCCTTCAACGAGAATGCTTTCCATTTGCATTGCTACACAGACAACACATACCTCTGTCTTAGATACCCACCAGCTTGTTTTGAACACCACAAAATTTAAGCCTAAACATATATCATTTTTTACTTTTACAAAAAAGCCCCATGGATTTAGGTAACTATGTGTAGTGCAAGTTTATTATTGCAGCACTTGGAAGTATTGACAGATGACTGCTACTACCTCCAAGCTGGACATGGCTACAAAGCAAGACCCTGCCTCAAAACAAATAAGTATACATAAAGAAACTTAAATGTAACCATGTCATATTTAATTAGTGAAAATTACAAACCAGTGGAATGGTACATGCCTTGCTCAGTACTCAGAAGCTTGAGACAGGAGTCACAAGTTCAAGGCCACAAAGGACTGTATTGCTAAGAGCCTATCTTGGAAAAAGAACAAATGAGATGAAAATAAACAATAAAACATACATTTACTTCACCACAGGTGAAAAGAAGAAAATCATATCTTACCATTCTGGTGAGCATGTGTTGCTGTGCTAAAACACTGACCACACACAATGTAGGCCAGAAAGGGGCTTACTTAGCTTATGCTCCAGGTCACTGTCCCTAATGAGAATTACAGCAGCGACTCAAGGAGGACAGTGGGGGAGAAAATGTGGAGGAATGCAGGTGTCAGCTCATCTCTGGCTCTCTCCCACTTGCTCACAGTAAAGCTTAGCCAGTCCCCTTTGTTTACAGACAGCCCCGTGCACATGGACAGTTATAAAAGCATAACTGCTGCCCGTGTACAGGTTTACAGATTTTTTTCTTTTCTTTTGCCAGCTACAAGGCCTGTGTTAAGGCCAAGAGCTCAGCTTCTCATGCTGAGGTTCCTTCTGCCAGGCTGCTGGCTCAAACCATGCAGGTTTCATTCACATCCTTGTCCCAGTCCTTTCTTTACCTTTCACAAGGTAACTGTTCCCATCAGTGAACTAAGTTAGTGTTTCCACGGCCAGAGGGAAGACTGTAAGGTCTTTGCAATCTCCTGCCTCTTTAATCAGCAGGTGATGACAGTCCCAAATTACTTATTTATCAATCTTCTCAGGCAGAAGAATGGCAGGTAGTGTATCAGTGATTCATGTGGGCATTGGACATCCATTGTTCTGTGGGCTGCCTGACAATGCTCTCCTGGTCACCAGTGCATGGGGGGCTATTGTAATTACTTTCTGTCCCAAAGTTAGCATGTCAGAGTCTTTGACCAGTACAGCCATGTCCATCATAGCTTTTAGACAGCCAGACCATCCACTGCCTACAGGATCAAGCTCCTTCCCTGTTTATCGGTTACTGATGGCTGTTCAGAGTCAAAACAATTCCAGGCTCCTACATTTGACAGGATGTCTCTTTTTAACAGAAGGTAAGGGCATCCTAGGATATCTAGGAACAAGTGATATACCCGACCTACATCAAGGATCACTGCCCCCGGCGTCCAGGCAGCTCCTGTATCCTGCTAGTGGGCACTCTACTCCAATGTACTATCCGGCACAGGTACGGGAAACACCACACTTTCCAAGCCCATGGCATAGGGGATGCAGGCGAACAGGAACTGCAGCTGGTTGCTTCACTGAGGCCATGCCTTCTCCATTTCCTGAGCTGGCTCTCAGTCAGGACCTGGTGTCTGCCCTCTGCTGGCCTGCCTTTTAATTGCTAATCTCATTAACACCTGCCAGAGGGGGTAAGGGGAGACCCACCCTGCTGAGACACTGCAGGTAGGCAGCCCTCTTGGCAGTGGGTGTGGACTTCAGAGCACAGGGAAAGGATCACATTTAATCAGCCTCTTTTGGATTCATCCATGGCAATACTTGTATGTCAAGCACCACTGTGCAACAGGAAAACACAGCTCTCTCACGCTAGAGCTGACATTCAGATGGCAGGAACGTTTAATTTCTAAGGGATGCCTTGTTCTTGCCTTCTTTTGATCTACTGAGGCACTTTTATTGGTACACACCACCTAGTTCACCTAAATAGGAGATGCGGGAACAATTTAAAGGGATAAGTCCTTGAACCTTATAGACAGGAACTCTGGGCTCTACAGAGGACAAATGACTTTTGCACAGAGAGGTTGAGTTTGGAGGCTTAACAGCAGAGCACTGCCCTAGCACCTGTGAGGCCCTCAGTTTGACCCTAAGCTTCTCCATCTCCTTGGCCTCTTCCTTACCCATGCCTAATTCCACTCTAATGCTAATGGATATTTGTGTTGTTCCAGTTTGTGGCTACTATGAACAGAACTCGTGTGTACCTTCTAGCATGTTCCTCTTTCTCTCTTATTTCACTCCCCCCTCCCCGTCTGTCTGTGTATGTGTTTTAAACAAGCATTTATTGGGAGAAGGTCCCATAGCAGGAGTAGAAGTCAGAGACAATTTGTGGGAGCCAGGCAAGTGACCTTACCATTTCACTGGCCCTGCCATTAAGTTTTTACATTTTTGTGTAGACTTATGACTGTGCACTGATGGTTCCATTTGCCTGTTGTTTTCCCTGACAACTGACAAGTCTGCAACCTTTCCACTTGCTCACTGGGCCATCAAAAGAGCCCGCGGTTTCTGAAATGTCTCCCTGAGCCCTTGATCGGTTTTTACTGGGCTGTTTACTGATGGGTTTTCTACTGGTTTGCACTTGGCTCCATGTAGCACATAAGTTAGTTGTTGATGTTATTTTCAGGGAAGGTCAATAATGGAAACCTTTCCACTGTAGCTCAGATTCTTAGTTGGAGTCAGTCTTGTAGGTCTCTAGATATAACTTTAGGTTCAATTTTCTCTTCAAACCAATAATGAATTGCTCTTTTATGTTATCTTCCTCTCTACCATGTTCTACTTTTTGTGCCTGGGTTACCTCATTCATGATTGCTTCTTCAAGTACCATCCACTTGCCAGTGCATTTCAAGATTCCATTTTTTTCTGTAGATTAGTAGTCCATTGTGTAGATGTGCCACAATTCTTTATCCATTCTTCAGCTGAGAGGCATCTGGGTAGCTTCTAGGTTCTTGCTATTACAAATAATGCTCCTATAGGTATAATTAAACACATTTTTGTTTGCATGAATGTGGTTAATATGGGTATATGCATATGGGGGGGGATTGCCAGGTCCTGTGGTAAACCAATTGCCATCTTGCTGAGGTACTGCCATACCTATCTTGAAAATGGCTGTACAAGTTTGAACTCCCAAAAGCAGTGGAGGAGTGTTCCCCTTTCTACACATCCTGTCCAACAGTACTCAGGAGCCAAAAGCCTGAATCTCAATGAATTCCAGGCCAGTCAAAATTACATAATGAGGCCTTTTCTACAAACACAACAATGGAATGGATAGATGGCTAAATGTTCAAGCATGCTGGTTGTACTTAAAGAGGATATGAGTTACTTCCCACCAACCAGATGATAGTTCACAACCATCTACAATGAGATTGTTGCCCTTGTCTTTTCTACCATGAGATATTCAAGTAGGATACTACATATGATTAATAATTTTTTAAAATGAAATAAAACGTCCTACTGGATACTTGAAAGCCATCACTGGGCCTCTACTAGAGTTCCCTCAGCTAAAGACCTCAAGATCTCTGTTAGATCCACTATTCCTCATGGGCACGTTCTGAACCCCTGCATACTGAATTTTTTCAATTATTATTGTTTATTTTACTTTTTGATTCCTATCCCTCACTCCCCACCCTTTCTCGCTCTTACATTCTGTCCCCCTTCTCTTGCACCGTGACCACTACCCCTCCCATTCACCCCCTCTCCCCATATGGGGCTATGACATCCAGTTAGGATCATGTATTTCTGACAATGAGAGTTCTATTTAGGGTATGGTTAGGTTAGGGTGAGCATTATGGTTGGTGGTAGCATTAGGGTTGGGTTCCTGAAGCCCAGGAAAGGAGTGAGAGCCCATGCCGAAGATAACAGGAAAGGAAAGTAAACTTCAGATGGGAGAGAGTTTACCCTTAGCCATCTATGTAATTATTTGGGACCTTTGCTGAGCAATCAGTGGGATAAGAGATGTGGGAAGAAACATTTGAGGCACCCATAAATGATGTGACCCAGCGCCAAGGTCAAAACCTCTACCAGAGATGATTAATAAAGGAGCAGGGCCCTGCTGACATCATGCACCTGGGCTTGCCCAAGGATCCAGAGCTCTTGGGGTTTGTACTGCAGAAGCAATGGGGGAAATGTGGGTAGGAGCAAGGTGTGTAAACTGATGGACTACCTGTGAGTTCTAGACAGAGAGGGAAAGTTTGGAAAAACACAGAGGGCCAGAATCAGGGTTTGGTGAGACAGCAGAACCTGGAGCCCAGAGACAGAAAGGTGAAACAGGAGCCCAGGTCTGAAGAAGGCACATTAGTTTCCCATCCTGTAGTGATTGTTGCCTCAAAGGATGGAGTCACCTTTGATACATGTGACATTACTGGCACAGGATGAGAAGCTGTAGCACTAGACAACCTTGACATGCCCTTGGTCAGCACCCAAAGAGGTAGCAGAGGCAAGGAGCAAGTCCCATCCTTTTCTGAATAAGCAGTGCAGCATGCAACATAGGGCTCCATCCCACACAGCTGCCTGCAGTCTATGCATAGAGAGGAATGCTGCATGGCAGGCGTTATCACTGAACTTCCAGGCCAGGACTGACTTGTGGAAATTGTACAAGGATGTTCTGTGTCTTCCCAATCCACACACAGAAGCCACCAGCTACAAGTGGCTAAATGATTGTCATGATAAACAGTCAATTCCAGGGTCTTTCTTTACAAAAAATAGGCAAGTGAAATTCCACATGAAGATGCTATGTACACTAGGTACGTTAGTGAGGCTACCGTGGACGTAATATGAAAATCCTTGAGATGGTAAGGATGTGGGCAGCTTCTGAAAAGGTTAGAGTACCTAGTGTGAGACATATGACACAGGAAATACAGTAGAAGAGCCATTTTTAAATTCTTAATATTTATCTAAAAATACATAATAAACACTATAGCTTCATATACATAGTAGTATCAAAGTTTCAGTTTTACTTTCCAAAATTTTTATTTAATAAATGTGACAGGAGCCTTCAGAATCCAGGAGATGGTATCAGGTCTCCTGTTAAGAGAATTACAGATAGTTGTGACCCACCATGTGGGTGCTAGAATTTAGAACTAGATCAAATGATCACCAGCCTATAATTCACATCACCAGAGGAACTAGGATACAAGTTGTATTCTAAGAGATTCATATAAAGTCCCTCACAGAACTGGGAAGGGACAAGTCCCCCATACCTCAGGTAAAGTGGGGGAAGACAGCTAATGGAGGAGAGAGAAGTAGGAGAAAATGAGAGGGAGGAGAGGAAGGCATGTGCGACCAGGAGGATTGAGCCTGGTTAGGAATGGAAAATAGGAAAGAGAGAGAGAGTCAGAGACAGAGAGAGAGAACATAAAGAGGGAGCCAATATTGGTTTGATGATAAAGTTGCACACAAAGAAAGGTCGAGGGAACTACAAGACTGCTCCCAACTAACAATCTCAGCTTCCTTGGAAAGGCTATCATAAATGCCCTTCCAGGAGAGTGAGATCAACAACTAACTTCTCCATGGAGTCCTCAACTAATGCCTGTTGAAAACAGGAGCAAACACCCATACATAAACACTGAGCCGAACTACAACCCAGAAGCAGATGGAGAGGACAAGACCATGCGGTAGAAGTACATAGAGACAGCTTACCTGAACAAGGAGGAACTAAAGGCCACTAGACTGATGGCTGGGAAGCCAACAGGGGACTGACTTGGACCCCCCTGAATATGGGTCTCAGCCAGAAGGTCTGAGCAGTCTAAGAGACCTCAGACAGTGGAGCCAGGATGTATCCCTGGTGCACAAAAGGACTTTGCAAACATATCCCCCATGGAGGGATAACTGCCTTATTCTAGAGATAGGAGAGAAGCCCTAGTCCCTACTTCACAGGACCTGTCAGATCTACATGACCCCAACTGGATGGCCTTCCTCTACATATGGTAATGTGGTGGGGGTTGGGAGGTGAGGGTGTTTAGAGTGCATGGGAGAGGGCAGAGAGGGCAAAAGGGAGGGAAGGAGGGAGGGAGGGCTGGAGGGAGGGAAGGAGGGAGGGAGCGGGAACTGGGATCGACATGTAAAATAATAAATTAAAAAAAAAAAAAACACTTTGTCTCCAAAATTTAAGTTGAAGAACAAGTTACTGGGGCAAAGGATTTCTATTTTTGTTTCCACAGAAAATGAAAAGATGTGGATTCCTTACAGGCTAATGTGGTTTGATCACACCAGACCGCCTGAAACAGAGTACAAGTTGGTCCTGCATTCCAAACAGCTGGACAAAACAGCCCTACAGACTACAGCTAGGATATCTGAATCTTCTTCGATTCCCCCAAGATAGCGCCCCTTACCAGCAGGAAGTAGTTTGGAAAGAACGACGCCCAAATTCCCAAATATTGTGTATGAATGTTTGTTTTCATTTAATTGGACTTTGTTATATAAAATTACAAAAAAATCCTCAAAGCTTTCCAAACAAACTAAGGAGTTTGGACTTTATGTTGTAGGGAACTATAAGCTCTAGAGGGTAGTTAGGTAGCAATGGAAATAACCAAGTTTAGCAAATGATTGAAAGCTGCATGGCCTTCATAATAAAAAGGAAGAAGATAGAATCCCAGGATGCACTTAGTGGCCCACACCCATGCAGTCATGACCCCCTCTTCTCCTCTTTAGGAAAGTGCATAAATGAACTTCAGTGTTGTGATTGTCATAGATGCTATGAAAGTAAAGTCTGAAGAAAGGGTACTCCCCACAAGCCCACAAGCCAACAAGGCTCCTCTGAGCACTAAAGCTTGTCTGAAGCCTCAACACCACCCAAAGAGAAAGCAAACACCTCAAAGAGCTGAATTCCCTCTACTGCCCAATCCCTCTACAGAGCTCTGAATAACCAGTTAGGGCATATGGAGGGCTTTTTGAGAATTTGTTTTATTAAATACTGTCCATGTTGAGGACTAAGTTATTGTATAATTTATCTAAAGCAGGAAGTGAATATTAAAAATTATTATCAGTTATTTGCTACTCTTTACTATCAGCTAAGGTCTTGTGGCCACACATGTCACTGTACATGCATGGTGAGAATTCAACATGTGGTTTGCCACTAAATGTCTTCTTCCCAACCCTACCTAGTGATAAGGTGGAAGCTCAAAATAGCCTAAATTTGAAGTATTTGCACAGAAATTAATAAGCAGATGAGAGATTCTTCTGCAAAAAGGTAATATACATCTGTCAGTCTAACATTAATGTTCACACACGGCACCACTCTCCCTTGCAGAGGTTCTCCACGACCACTCTTTGTAAATGTAGTAGTCTATCACTCAATGAAGCAGGTGACATAAAAGTTACCAAGTTCATGTTTAGGGTGATGTGATGATCTGACTACTTTATTTGCATTTACTTGGACTGGGTGATTCTTTATACTACACACACACACACACACACACACACACACACACACACACACACCACAGAGACCAAGGGAAGAGAATTTCACTTACTGATCCTCAAATATTCGGATGGCTTCCCAAGGCAGCTAAGACCAGATGCTGGCCTAGTCCCTGGTGTAAGGACTAAAGAAGGGCACTGCCACCATTGTACCACCAAATCCCATGGTAACTGTCCTTGGTATCATTCTGAAGTGTCCAGTTTCTAAATGTCACTATCTGGCTAAGAACACTACAGGAGAACTAATTTGTGATACCCAAAACATAAGTACAACAGCTGTTTGATCCAAACTATTCACCATCATGCTGTTAGGTAGACCCTCTACTTGAATGGCTGGGGCTGGAGATGGCTCATTGGGTAAAAGGTCAGGGACAGTGGCACATGACTATTTCTCCAAATAGTCCTCCAAATAGAGTAGAGGGACAATATGGAGACAGGAGGATACCTGCAGTGCATTAACCAGCCACTCTCTAAACACTGAGCTACATACATCTCCAGCACAAATTGAACTTTCTGGAAGTTAAGAATTCTCTCCAATAGAAGACACTTAAAATTGGCCAGAAAGGCACCACAGTAAGAAATGAAACTGTTGGTATATAAAGCAGACATAGGGCCTGTAGCCAAAGTAGGGAAACAAGTGCAAACCAGTAGAAAAAGACAGCCCAGTAAAACCGATCAAGGGCTCAGGCAGACATTTCAGAAACCGCGGGCTCTTTTGATGGCCCAGTGAGCAAGTGGAAAGGTTGCAGACTTGTCAGTTGTCAGGGAAATCAACAGGCAAATGGAACCATCAGTGCACAGTCATAAGTCTACACAAAAATGTAAAGACTAAACAGCAGGGCCAATGAAATGGTAAGGTCACTTGCCTGGCTCCCATAAATTGTCTCTGACTTCCACTCATGCTGTGGCACCTGCTCCCAATAAATGCTTGTTTCAAACACACACAGACAAAGAGAGAGAGATAGAGAATAAGAGAGAGAGAATATGCTAGAATATGCCCACTATTTCTGTTCATATTAACCACAAACTGAAACAACATAAATATTCATCAGCATTAGACTGGAATTATGCATGGGGGGAAGCAGACCAGAACCTATAATATGAAGCTTAAATAGCCAGAGTGCCTTCTGTTGCATTGTGCCTGCTTTCTTTACTGTTTGAAGGTGAAATTTTCTTGGATAGGTAGTTTATGCTTGTTGGGATAGGGGTGGGGGTAGCAGGGATTTATGTTTGTTTTCTATTGAGGATGAAACAGTCAGAGGTGTTAAGTCAGACAGCTTAACCAGTGGTGGAGTGGGAGACACAGACCCTAAGTCATTGGTGCTGTCAGGTTCAGCAAAAGCAACAAAATCTTGGGTCTCCTCCTAGCCTAGGGAATAAGATTCTCTAGCTGCCAGGGGCACCTCACAGCAGTTGCTCAAACCTGATTGTAAGACACCACAGGTGAGGAAGAGGCCAAGTAGATTGAGAAGCTTAGGGTCAAACTGAGGGCCTCACAGGTGGTAGGGCAGTGCTCTGCTGCTAAGCCTCCACACTCAATGTCTCTGTGCCAAAGTCATCTCTCCTCTGCTAGAGCCCTGAAACTCTTTCTATCAGGTTCCAAGTACTTATCCCTAAAACTGTTCCTGCATCTCCTATTTAGGTGAACTAGGTGGTGTGTACCAATCGGAACTTCCCCAGTAGGTCTAATGAAGGCAAGAACAAGCCATCCCTTAGCATTAAATGTTCCTGCCATCTGAATGTTAGCTCTGGCATAAGAGGGCTTTGTTTTCCTGTTGGAGAGTCGTGCTTGACATGTAAGTATGGCCATGGGTGAATCCAAAAGAAGCCATGGAAATGTGATCCTTTCCCTGTGCTCCCTAGTCCATACCCACTTGCTAAGGAGGGCTGCCTTTCCTGCAGAGGCTTGGCTGGTTGTGGCTCACCTTACCCCCTCTGGCAGGTGTTAATGAGATTAGCAATTAAAAGGCAAGCCAGCAGTGGCCAGACCCCAGGACCTGACTGAGAGCTAGTTCAGGAAATTCAGAAGGCATGGCCTCAGTGGGGCAACCAGCTGCAGTTATTATTTGCCTGTACATCCTATGCCTTGGGCTTGGCAAGTGTGGTGTTTCCCCTACCTGTGCCAGATAGTACAGCAGAGTTGGGTGCCCACTAGCAGGATGCGGGAGGGTCCTGTATGCCAGTGGCAGTGATCCTTGATGTAGGCAGGATATATCAATTGTTCGTAGATATCCCAGTGTGCCCTCTGTTAAAAAGAGACATCCTGTCAAATGTACGAGCCTGGATTTATTTTGACTCTGAACAGCTATCATTAACCGATAAACAGGGAAGGAGCTTGATCCTGTAGCCAGTGGATGGTCTGTGTTAGGAACTAGCAGGCAGCTGACCCCTGCCCTAAGGATGGGTGGGGACTCTCTTGGCCTTGTCAGCTTTACCTGGCAGCTAGAGGACTCATTTACACTGAAAGACCTAAAAAGTAATGTTAATTATGGACTAACCTAGAAGCCAATATGTGTTCCTTGGAATTTGCTAGCTTCCACTCACAAGTCCCTGAGATTAGAAGAATTCACACTGCCCCTCCTTTCCTGTGAGACAACAGGTGGTAAATAGGGTCAAGAGATAGCTGTAACTCTGGTTTGCCCAGACTAGGTTAATTAGCACACCTGAAGCCCTAAGGGTCTGCTGACCCTAATAGACAGACCATCAGGCCTCCAAGGGTCAAGTACTCAATGGAAAGAGGGTCCCACCCCTTCCTATGCTTGTACATTTGCCTTTAAAAACACCTGGGCCCAGGGGGGGGCTTCTCCCCTAGCTGCAAGCTGGAGGAGCCTGTTTTGTGCAATTGTTTCCTGTTCATTAAAGCCTCTTGCATTTTGCAGCAACTGGACTGGACACTGAGTTCTTGGGGTATCGACTCCTCATTCTGGAAGACTCCTCATTCTGAAGGTCTTACAACACATGCTCAAGCCTCTTTTAAAATAAGCTCTCCAAGTGCTTCTCTCTCTTTGCTCTCTCTCTGCTCTCTCTCTGCCTCTCTCTGCTCTCTCTGGTCTCTCTGCTCTCTCACATCTCTCTCTGCCTCTCTTTGCTCTCTCTCTCTCTCTTCTGTCTCTCTGCTCTCTCCCTGCTTCTGGTTGGCCACCAGATACCCCCTCTTTTCTCCCCTTGCTCAATAAACTACATGTGGGCACTGAGTCTTGTGTTTGTGTTTCTTAGGCATTAGCTGCAGCAAAAGAACAACATTGGTTCCGAACCCCAGGCAGGCTCTCCATGTGGTCACTGGTGGCCTTCTTCTGGCAGGCGGCAGCCAGAGAGCCACTCTTTCAGATACCAGAAGTATGCCTCCATCCACCCCCCCCACCCTCATCCCCGCCCACCCCGTTTGCTGGAAATACTACCCTACACTGACTTCAATTAGGTAAGGTACTCTTTTAAATTTTAACCCATTTCCTTAAGGTCGGGTACATTCCTCACGAGTGGAAGACATACCGACCTTGGCGGTATATCTGCTCTGCTCTAGGACTGCTGAGTCCTTCCAGCCCCCTGTTGGCCCTGGCAAAGTACTTGGGCTGAGGAGCTTCCAGTAAAGCTCTGCCATTCTCATTTACGGTGTTGCCACACCCTTGAGCTGACGAGTTCCAAGACTGCATGGTCACTTTCTGCTCTACCCATGGGGAATAAACCGACCAAGGAAATACCCCCTCACCACTCCACTGGGATTCCTGATAGATGCCACTTGTTAAGGCACCCAGTCTCATTTACCTTTGTACTGAAAAGGTGGGCTAGATATCCCTAGAAAATAATTCAAATTGGCCAGGTAAAGGCTCTCTAGATCCTGATATTTTACTGGATCTTTCAAATTACTGCCAGCAAACAGGTAGATGGAAGGAGTTTTTTCTATCTCTCTGCTAAATAATCTCTTACCCTAAACTTATTTCTGTTCTCCTTCCTGCCACGTTAAAACTCTCCTGCTGCCACAGCCACTGCCGCAGCCTGTCTCAGAGCCTGGGCTGAGGGAAGCATCTACTCAAGTCAAAATTTTATCTCAAAAACTTTATGATTTCTGCTAGTTTTTGGGGGGATATGTTTATGGCAGCCACCATCTTGACCACATGGCCTAGCCTCACCCCCCATGGTTCTTCCCTCTGCTACACCAGCCACCTAGGCAGAGGTGGTCTAGCCAGCTTCTGCCACCAACAGAACCTGTAATTCATTTACCTTTTGCTTTTATTCTTTTATTTGCTTTATTCTTTATACTTTGTCTCTAATTTTTTTTTCACTATGTCATATATAGCTTCACATTCTAGTCTTCTCAGTTTTACCCAGTCCTGTTTAATGTGTCTGTACATTTAATTTAAATTTATGTATATGTAAGCTAACTCATACAACTTAAATTCAACTGTACTAAGTCTCAAATACTTCTAAATTGTTATGCGCCTTTTTAATGGTGGTAAACATTTAAGGTTATACATGTCTATTTCAAGCTAACAAAATATCTATGCCACCCAGTCTTTCCTGTAAGCTGTTTATAAAGGTTAAGCCTCTATTATCAAAGGGAGTTTTTCTCTATCTCTTTGTCCTCTACAGGGATAACTGTAACCTAATAAGTTAAAACCAGTTACAGTCAGGCTTCAGGGCTCTGAGTAAAACATCCCTCCACAGCCTCTCAGCTTGGATCCAGTTGCCCAAACAGATTAATTAATTACAGGGATAAAGCTTTACCTAGCCACCTGTGTGCTCAAGACAAGTAACTAAAGACATATTTTTGTATACTAAGTTATGCTAGACAGTCAGACAGCCCTCAAATGCTCAGAGATCTAGAGAATATGGCATTTAAAATGTTTCCTTAAAAAGCTTTTATAACAGAGAGACAGGCCAGCTGCTGGCACCACGCATTTCCTCCAAGAAGACTGATGGACACTGAAAGAAACTCCACCCACAAAAGTTCCAATGCTAGCCACTGAGCAATCCTGCCTTTCATCTCAACTGCTGCAAAGGGCTCTAAGGACCGTGGACAAGAGGGCAGTGGAATAGACTTTCTCCACGTTGCTTGGGCCAACGGTAGGTAAGTCTTCCAAAAGCTCCTAATCCACAGGTCTCATGCCATCAACAGAAGGCAGATGTCCTTAAAGCCTCTGACTTCAACAACTGTGGAGGACCATGCCCAACCCCCACCTTTTTTAATAACAATAAAATGTGGAAATGTTACGAACTAGCAGCCAGCTGACCCCGGACCCAAGGATGGGCAGGATGCTCATGGCCTTGCCATCTCTACATCAGCTTTACCTGGCAACAAGAGGACTCAGTTAGGCATGCACAAGCCTCTTTTAAAGCAACTACACCAAGTACCTATCTCTCTCTGCTCTCTCTCTGCCTCTCTCTGGTCTCTCTGCTCTGTCTCTGGTCTCGCTGCTCTCTCTCACTCCTTCTTTCAGTTGGCCAACAGCTAAGCCCTCTTTCTCTCCCTTCACTCAATAAACACCACGTGGGCACTGAGTCTCCTTTGTATGTTTCTTAGGCATTAGCTGCAGCAAAAGAACAACAGTCTGGCTGTCTAAAAGTTATGTCTGCCATGGCTGTACTGGTCAAAGATGCTGACAAGTTATCTTTGGGGCAGAAAGTAACTACAATAGCCCCCTATGCACTAGAGCAGGAGAGCATTGTGCAGCAGCCCACAGACCGATGGATAACCAATGCACAAATGAATCACTGATGCACTACCTGCCACTCTTCTGCCTGAGAAGACCGAGTGAACTAGTAATTTGTGACTGTCATCAACTGCTGATTAAAGAGACTGGAGTTTGCAAAGATCTTACAGACTTCCCTCTGGCAGGGGAAGCACTAAAAGGACTGGGACAGTGATGTGAATAAAACCTGCACTGTTTGAACCAGCAGTCTGACAGAAGGAACCTCAGCATGAGAAGCTGATCTCATGGCCTTAACACAGGCCTTGCAGCTGGCCAAAGAAAAGATAACATCTGGAAGCTTGTACAAGGGCAGCAGTTATGCTTTTATAACTGTCCATGTGCACGGGGCTATCTGTACACAAAGAGGACCAGCTAAGGTTTACTGTGAGAAAGTGAGAGAGCCAGAGATGAGCTGACAACTGCATTCCTCCACACTTTCTTCCCACTGTCCTGCTTGATCGCTGTTGTAATTCTCATTCGGGACAGTGACCTTGAGCATAAGCTAAGTAAGCCCCTTTCTGGCCTGCATTGTGTGTGGTCAGTGTTTTAGCACAGGAAAAGAAGATATGATTTTCTTCTTATCAACTGTGGTGAAGTAAATGTATGTTTTATTGTTTATTTTCATCTCATTTGATCTTTTTTCCAAGATAGGCTCTTAGCAATACATTCCTTTGTGGCCTTGAACTTGTGACTCCTGTCTCAAGCTTCTGAGTACCAAGCAAGGCATGTACCATCCCACTGGTTTGTACTTTTCACTCATTAAATATGAGATGGTTACATTTAAGTTTCTTTATGTATACTCATTTGTTTTGAGGCAGGGTCTTGCTTTGTAGCTAAGGCCAGCTTGGAGATATTAGCAGTCATCTATCCATATTTCCAAGTGCTGCAATTATAAACTTGCACTATACATAGCTACCTAAATGCATGGGCTTTTTTTTGTAAAAGTAAAAAATGATATATGTTTAGGCTTAAATTTTGTGGTGTTCAAAACAAGCTGGTGGGTATCTAAGACAGAGGAATATGTTGTCAGTTTGGCAATGCAAATGGAAAGCATTCTAGTTGGAGGAGGGATATATATGACAAATGTGGAAGGCAGTTACCCTATTCACCCTGCTTACAATTTTTTTTTTCGTTTTACAGAGCATAATAATATTTTAACTTTAGAGAAATGGGAGGCATTGGTGTTTGTTTGAAAGAGGGGTAAGGAAACATTGAATAAATTGATTAATTTGAAAACTACTTCCCTCAAAGCCATGAAAACCTCAAGTCAATCCTCACAATTCTTGAAAATTAATCCAGATTGCTGGGTTGTGGTTTATGCGTTTAACACCAGTACTGTGGAGGCAGAGGCAGAAAGATCTCCAAAGGTCAGCCTGTTCTACAGAGTAAGTTTCAAGACAGCCAGGGCATCATATAGGAACCTTGTCTCGAGTGAAAAAACAGAATGGTTACATATACTTCTAACTTCAACATTGAGAGTCAGAGATAGGTGGAATGAGAAACTTCATCTCCAAAATACGTAAAAATAAGACAGCAGCTGAAGATAGGTTGAGCAGTTGCAAGTATTTTCTGCTCTTGCATAGGAGCAGGTTTCAGTTTCCAGCCCATGTGGTTGACTACAACTGTCCTAACTGCTATTCCAGGGAATCCAGCACTGACTTCTGACTTCAGTGGTCACCAGGTTCACAAGCAACACACTTAAATACATGTAGGGAATAATCTCATAGTCTTGTAATTTAGGCTTTATATCACAAAAAAAAAAACAGGTAGACAGTATCACCCCAAACTTGATTTCTGTCCTCCATTCCTTCTTCATATATATGTCTGAGCTACCATCCACCACCAGAGAATAAATGGGTACATAAGAGCAGAGTATATGTAGTGATACAAATAGTTGTTACCAAACAAACTTTAAACTTTGTGGCTCTTTTAATGATCAAAGCTGTGCACCATTCAGCCATCCAGGACGATTCTGAAAATATGGAACACCAGGGAGAGTTGAGTGATAATGTTTAGGTATGTCATGTTCTAATTACTATTAAAGTAGAAGCATACCACCCATGTGTGTAGATGGAATAACACTAGCAGTCAGACTGCCTTTCAAAGGTAAGGATAATTGATCCTTCAAGAAGACCATGACATTAGACCATTTTCCTTAAGTTAATATAAATGACGCAGATTTGCTATTTAAAAAATACTGTTTTTTCCTTAAACACTCACTTTCACTCATATGAATTTAGGCATATGAGAACATGTGGAGTATACTAATTTCATCTATTTTCCCTGAATATAAGGCAATTTTTAAACAATGATTAGTGAAACTATATTTTTACAATATTTGAATAATACTCACTCTACTGCCTTCTTTATCCAGTAGGAATGGAGCAGGATCTGCTGTATTCATAGTAATGAGCAAAGAGGTGATCATGGGAATATTAGTGTAAGTATTGTGTAATTTGAGTACTGTATTGAAAGTGAAAAACTGGCTGTGCAATACAGATTCTGCTGAGTACATATTGCTTTTGTGCCATTTTTGGGGATGGAATTTCATTAAGATTGTTTTTAACATGGAGCAGGGCAATAATTCAGGTATGTTTTACTACAGTATAAATTGGAGCAATCTGTATTTACTACCAAAGATATTACATGCAAGGCTATAATTCAGGGATATTTTATTACAGTAGGAATTGTAAAAGGAAGTTGAGCATGATGACTGATACCTGTAATCTTAACCTGAAAAGGAGGTTGGAGTATCAGGACCCTAGTTATTTTTTTACCCCATAGGAGAAGTCAAGCACGAAACAAAGTCATAATTGTTCTTTCTTGCTAGAAGTATTAGGTGATCCTTTTTCATTCTTTTCTGTTTGGCATAACCTACATTTTTGGCAGCTTATCTCTGTGAAATAGCCCTGCCCATCTTAGACCATAGTTTGTATTCAAGGGTGGTCTCCAACTCACAAATAACCAATGCCCTTCTGTCTCCCCAAGTGCTACAATTAAAAAATTGTGCCACCACCCCAGAATTAAACTGCCTTGTATTTCAATTTAACCATTTGGTATTCTTATTATTTTGTAGTTCCTTTACCATCCTTGCACTTTTCTATACTCATATCTGGTTTCATAAAAAGGAAAGAGACAAACGCACAGACATGCATGCAAGCAAAACACCAATGCATATAAAATAAAATTTAAAAAGATATAGTAAATGAAGTATACACAGTGCTCGATGGATAAAACTTATATTTGCTTTCTTTGAACTTTGTTTTAAGCAGTTGGCAACCTGGCACGCACAGGCTAGCTGATGTGATTATCTGAGTTTCAGCAGCTTGTTGTATGATTGAAGTCCATTATATATCAAGATATGTTAAGGTTCACAGTGTATACAGACACCATTAGTCCAATTTAAGTGCATCTTTATGTCAAACTACGTTTGATTGAATAGAAAGTACCCTGAGAAATAAGTCCCTGTCCACTCCTTCTCTCTTCAGCCATATCTAATCCAATATTAACATTATAGATAACATTTAAACCAATAATTATGATAATTATTGAAAACACTATTTTTTTTAAGTCATTGATTCAAATTGTCTTCCTTGTGTTGCTTTCGTGGTAGTCATGGGCAGGAGAGTGAGATCAGAGTACCCAGGAGGGAGTATTTTAACACTTACATTGTTTAGAATTGATGGCTCCTGCTAATAATAGTGAAATAATTGTTGTGTGATATCTAATATTCAGTTAAAAATCTCAATGTCATGTTATCCTTATCTGCTTCTGAAGCCTACTATTCCCACTGTGCTTACTCCACTGAGCTTATTTACATTTATGTATCAGTCAAAACAAATTGTGTTGCTATAAACAAATAACTAACACGGTCATGAGGGAGGTACTTATTTTGCTCTCCTGAGTGAGACGTACAATCTATCATGGTGGACAAAGATTGTACAATTCATGACAATAGACTCATGAGCCTAAGACACTAACTATTGATGGACAAGGAAGCCAAGAACAGACAGGAAGTGACAGCGGGCTACAAAACTTCAAGGCACTTACCCAATGTTCTACTATCTCCAGTAAGAGCCCAGGTCTGAAAGTCCAGAAATTTATATGTGGTGATATATTATGTATGATTTGTCAAAACTTGCCCGAGGATTCAAAAAGCAAAGCCAGTCACAGGCTATTGCAATCAGGCAAAGGTGACACTTAACTGTAATCCCAGCATCCATAACAGCTAGCCAGACGGTGGAGGCACAAGCTTTGGGTGGATCTCTGGGAGTGTGAAACCTCCAGGGATACACTAGAGTGAATCAGTCTAAAAGATTAACACAGCTCATACCTTTAATCCCAGCTCTAGAGGGCATATAAAAAACAGAAACCCAATGTCTCAGGCTGCATTGAGAGATTTGGTCTCTAGGCACCCTGAGGAGAGGCAGCAGTCTTAGGTTTGCTAGACATCTTGCAGGGACAGGATCACCCCCTTATAGACTGAGGTAGATGTAAGAGCTAGTGGCTCGGCTGGTTTGCTTCTCTGACCTTCAGCTTGAAGCTTGAACCCCAATACCTGTCTCTGGATTTTTATTTTTGGTGTTACAGTTACACACCTGAAAGAGTGCAGCAACACATGGAGGATAGACCTTCCACATTAGAACTATGGTGTTCCACTCTTGTCCCCTCTGACTCACATGAGTAACTGGTGTCTATTAATCATCTGCAGGCTTTCCAGGGCATGGGCCTGGCCTTTATCATCTACACTGAGGCCATTAGAAGCATGGAAGTGTCCCAGCTATGGTCAGTTCTCTACTTCTTCATGCTGCTGCTGATGCTGGGTATGGGGGAGCCTGCTTGGACACACAGTGGCCATCCTCACCCCTATGACAGACATCAAGGTCTTCTCCAGTTACCAACCCAAGGCAGCCATTAGAGGTTAGGACACCAGGCAGTGGAGGCTGGGCATGTGTGGATGGCAAAATGCAAGACAATCAGTGGAGGGTCTTATTAGGGGCCATGTGCTACTAAGACTACTCCAGAAGGGCTGCTGGTATAGCTCTGCTCCTGCTTTGGCGATACTCACCTCCACTTGGATCAGTTGTTCTAGGAGCTGTGGCACAGGTAATATGCACCACAGAGACCCATTTTTTATTTCACCACCTTGCCACCCAGCCAGGATCATGAGAACCCTCATGTGCCTCTGATGGCACTATGTCCATGATAGATAATGTCACTTCTGATCACATGTCCTAGATATCATGTGGGAAGTGTCCTCTTCCCCATTCCTTGAAGCATGATAGCACTTGGCATTTTATTTATTTTTCGTAAATTGGGAATCTGTGTTCCACAGTATAAATGCATGTAGCTCCCAATCCAGCACTTAATCCTCTCTGAGGAGCCTCCCAGTGTTTGACATAATATGGTATGGCAGTGGGAAGGGCTACTATGAATTCAGAGGCACCATGCAAAGCCTTAGGAAGTCATATGTAAACCTGGAGTCAAATATTGACTCTGCCATGTTGTACTACAGGGAGATATCAGACAACACTAAGCCCAGGCATCCCAGTATACAAAGGGATCCCTGACTACTACCTTGGAGTTTAATCTGCTAAGGTACATGACCAGACCCTGGTATGTGATAGCACCTATGTAAATTGTAGTTTCCTCCCAAACCAATCCTTCTCTAGGACCCCACACCACATTTAAGTACAATTCTCACAGTCTCAAGGGTATGTTTTGGTATATTCAGCATTCAAAGACTTTCAGCCGTTATATGATGTCCCCAAAAGAGCAATACCCTAACTGTTGCTGTTGTTTTTCTGCTATGAAATCCCCTACAAAGCAGCTCTTATGGCTGATGTGGGAACTCACCCTCCACAGCACACCTAGGGATGGATGGCTCTTGTTGACATCTAATGTGGGGATGACTCAGGGAGTCTCAGAGAGATGAGCAGTGATCTTGTGTTCCAGGTCTAGTGTGCCACATCAACTGTGCCATCGGCATGGAGTTCACCATAGAGGCTGGGAACTACTGGTTTGACATCTTAAATGACTCTGCAGGCATGCTGTCCCTGCTGCTCAACATGGTGGTGGAGATCATAGCTGTGTGCTAAGTGTATGGGCTAAAGAGGTAAGGAGACTCCATAACCTGGCTGCTATAGAGGGCAGAAAGCTGTGAGTCCCTGGAGTAAGTACTAAAGAAGGGCACTACTAACCTGGTAGGAAAAGACTGTGTAAAGTAAGACATGAGGAAAAAAAAGTTCATGAAGGAAACCTTTTTAAAAATATTGATAGATTAGATTGTTTTAATATTTACTTTTTTTTGTGTGTCTATGTAAAATCACATATAGGTGCCCTCCAAAAAAAATGCCATCAGGTCCCCTTCAACACCTGGAGTTACAGGTGGTAGTGAGACTCACCCTGTCGAGGCTGGAACCAAACTCTAATCTTTCTGCTAGACTTGTTACTTTTTGAGATAGGGTCTCCAATAACAGGCTAGCCTTGAACTTGCTATGTAGCTGTGTAGCTGTGGATGACCTTTAACCTCTGATCTTCCTGCCTCTACCTCTCAAATACTGGGATTATAGGTAAACACCACCATACATGCCCAGTTTCTGGAGAGCCAGGAATAGAGCCCAGGGTCTAATGCATGTTAGGAAAGCACTCTCTAAACACTGAGCTACATACATCTCCAGCACAAATTGAACTTTCTGGAAGTTAAGAATTCTCTCCAATGAAGACACTTAAAATTGGCCAGAAAGGCAACACTGTAGGAAATGAAACTGTTGGTATATAAAGCAGATATAATGCCTGTAGCCAGAAGTAGGAAACAAGTGCAAACCAGTAGAAAAAGACAGCCCAGCAAAAAACCTATCAAGGCTCAGGCAGACATTTCAGAAACCAAGGACTCTTTGGATGGCCCAGTGAGCAAGTGGAAAGTTTGCAGACTTGTCGGTTGTCAGGGAAATCAACAGGCAAATAGACATCAGTCACAGTCATAAGTCTACACAAAAATGTAAAAACTTAATGGCAGGGCCAGTGAGCAAGGTCACTTGCCTCACACCTTCAATTTGTCTCTGACTTCCCTCCTGCTACTGGGACCTGCTCCCAATAAATGCTTGTTTGAAACACATACACAGAGAGACAGAGGGGTGGGGGAGGAGAATAAGAGAGAAAAGAGGAACATGCTAGAAGGTGCACTAGTTCTGTTCATAGTAGCCACAAACTGGAACAACACAAATATCCATCAGCATTAGGTGGAATTAGGCATGGGTGAGGAAGAGGCCAGTAGATGGAGAAGCTTAGGGTCAAACTGAGGGCCTCACAAGTGCTAGGGGCAGTGCTCTGCTGCTGAGCTTCCAGAAACTCAACCTCTCTGTGCAAAAGCCATCTCACCTCTGTAGAGCCCTCAGTCCCTGTCTATCAGGTTCAAGTACTTACTCCCTTTAAATTCTTCCCTCATCTCCTATTTAGGTGAACTAGGTGGTGTGTACCAATCGAAAGTGCCCCAGTAGATCAAAGAAGGCAAGAACAAGGCATCCCTTAGCACTTAAATGTTCCTGCCATCTGAATGTCAGCTCTAGCGTGAGAGAGATGTGTTTTCCTGTTGCACAGTGGTGCTTGATATATAAGTATTGCCATGGATGAATCCAAAAAGAGGCTGAGGAAATGTGATTCATTCCCTTTGCCAAAGGGGCTGCCTACCTGCAGAGGCTCAGCGGGGTGGGTCTGCCCTTACCCCCTCTGGCAGGTGTTAATGAGATTAGCAATTAAAAGGCAGGCCAGCAGTGGCCAGACACCAGGAACTGACTGAGAGTCAGCTCAGGAAATGGAGAAGGCATGGCCTCAGTGAGGCAGCCAGCTGTAGTTCCTGTTTGCCTGTATCCCCTATGCCATGGGCTTGGATAGGGTGGTGTTTCCCATACCTGTGCCAGATAGGACAGTGGAGTTGAGTGCCCACTAGCAGGATACGGGAGTTGCCTGGATACAGGTGTCAGTGATCCTTGATGCAGGTGGGATATATCACTTGTTCCTAGATATCCCAGGATGCCCTTACCTTCTTTTAAAAAGAGACATCCTGTCAAATGTAGGAGCCTGGATTTGTTTTGACTCTGAAAGCCATCAGTAATTTGCTCAGCATCCCTCATGGGCTGCTCAAGCCTGACACTGTACCCTGTGAAATGAGCCTAGGCTCCGGGCGTGCAAGAGCTGTCTAGCCAGCAGCCACTGCTTAAGCATAGATAACCAAATATCAGTGGAAGCCCCTTGTTCCAAAGCTGTAAGCACCTGGGTGATAACTACCTTGTCTCTCTTAGTTTGAGCCCAGGCCTACACACCAGCCAGAGAAGCAACACAAGTCCGCAGCAAATGCTGCACACCAATCCCACCCCTACCCATTCCTTGAAATAGGAAACAGCTGAAGCAATCCACCACAATAGTCCCTCCATCAAGGATAGATCAAGGCACGTATTTATCTGAATAATGGCGACTCTCAACTCAGAGTATCTGCTCAAGCTCAAAGGTCCTATTCTACAATATGAACCGAGGTTTCAGGGGGTCTGGCTTGATCAAACCACATTAGTCTGGAAGGAATCCACAGCTTTTTTATTTCCTGTTGAAACAAAAAATAGAAATCCTTTTTCCCAGTAACTTGTCCTTGAACTTAAATTTTGGAGTTAAGAACATTTTTAAAATATATCAATTGAATTAATCCAGCAACATTTCCTTTATCAGTTGTTATTTTTCTCGGCAATCAGCAATGAATGCAGAGACAACACAATAGCATACTGTAAACAGATTCTCTCTGAGCTTTTCATCTTTACATGGCTTTATTATTACTCTGTTTCTTTTACTTCTATTGTTTCATTTTTTGAGACAGGGTTTCTCTGTGTAACTCTTATCTGTCCTGGAATTCCTCTGCATACCAGGTTTACTTTGAACTCACAAGAGATTTGCTTGCTTCTGTCTCCCAAGTGCTGGAATTAAAGGCATGTGCAACCACACCCAGCTTAGACAAAGTAACTGCTTTGGTTTCTGACAAATACACTCCTTGTCATTAGAATCACCGGGAGGGTCTTTTCAACTTTTTTTTGGGGGGGGACTGGTTTTTTTCCTGCACGCCCAACCTCTCATTATGTCGGGTTCTGACTTGCTATCCTGGACCTCTTACCAAGGCCCAGAAAAGACCTACCTCTCCCAGACGTCTGCCAGCAGTTCTGAATCCTCCTTGTAGTCAAGGGGGTCTCCAATGGGCTGACGATGATGAGGTCTCAGTTCCGGGTTTTGGCAACAGAAGTCCTGTCGCCACCAAGAATGATGCAGCGCACTCAGGATCCTTCTGCAGTAAAGCTTGAATGCATCTTGAGAGGGAGAGCATAAACTTACAGAACAGAGACCCCAAGTACCCAAAACCCAACCCTTATATAGGTTTATAACCTTCGCCTCGGACGTGTCACCTCTGATTGCCTGCAGCTCATCGGCCCATCATGACGCCACTGGAGGGGCAGAGGCCAAGGTAGGGAAAAATCACCCTGCACCTGCTCACTGACTTGTTTACTCTCAACGCCAGCGGGATGCAGGCGCCATCTTGTAATGGAGAATGAGGGACGGCTCCCTACACTTCACCACAGTTGAAAAGGAAAATCATATCTTACTGGTCTGGTGTGCTTCTGTTGCTGTGCAAAAACACAGACCACACACTATGCAGGCCAGAAAGGGGCTTACTTAGCTTATGCTCCAGGTCACTGTCCCTAAAGAGAATTATAGCAGCGACTCAAGCAGGACAGTGGGAAGAAAATGTGGAGGAATGCAGTTGTTAGCTCATCTCGCTCTCTCACTTGCTCACAGTAAAGCTTAGCAAGTCCCCTTTGTTTACAGATAGCCCCGTGCACATGGACAGTTATAAAAGCATAACTGCTGCCTGTGTACAAGTTTCCAGATTTTTCTTTTCTTTGACCGGCTGCAAGGCCTGTATTAAGGCCAAGAGCTCAGCTTCTCATGCTGAGTTTCCTTCTGGCAGGCTGCTGGCCCAAACAGGGCAGGTTTAGTGCACATCGCTGTCCAGAGTCCTTTCTTTACCTTCACAAGTTAACTGTTCCCATTGGTGACCAAGTTAGTGCTTCCTCAGCCAGAGGAAGTTTGTAAGATCTTTGCAAACTCCTGTCTCTTTAATCAGCAGTTGATGACAGTCCCAAATTACTTGTTAGAGTCTCTGAGCCAGAAGAGTGGCAGGTAGTGCATCAGTGATTCATGTGGCATGGTCATCCATCCATTGGACAGTGGGCTGCCAGACAATGCTCTCCTGCTCACCAGTGCATGGGGGGCTATAGTAGTTACTTTCTGCCCCTAAGTTAACATGTCAGAGTCTTTGACCAGTACAGCCATGGGAATAAACCGACCAAGGAAATACCCCTCACCCACTCCACTGGGATTCCTGATAGATGACCACTTGATAGGGCACCCAGGTGAGCTAGGTATCCTGAAAATAATTCAAATTGGCCAGTAAAGGCTCTCTAGATCCTGATATTTACTGGATCTTTCAAATTACTGCCAGCAAACAGGTAGATGGAAGGAGTTTTTTCTATCTCTCTGCTAAATAATCTCTTACCCTAAACTTATTTCTCTTCTCTTCCTGCCAGTTAAAACTCTCCTGCCCGCCCCCAGCTGCAGCATGTCTCAGAGCAGTAGCCTGGGCTGAGGAACATCTACTCAAGACAAAATTTTATCACAAAATTTATGATTTCTGCTAGTTGTTGGGGATATGTTAATGGCAGCCTCCAGCTTGACCACATGGCCTAGCCTCAACCCACATGGTTTCTTCCTCTGCTACACCAGCCACCTAGGCAAGAGTAGTCTAGCCAGCTTCTGCCACCAACAGAACCTGTAATTCATTTACCTTTTGCTTTTATTCTTTTATTTGCTTTATTCTTTATTCTTTGTCTCTAATTTCTTTTTCACTATATGTCATATAGCTTCACATTCTAGTCTTCTCAGATTTTACAGTCCTGTTTAATGTGTCTGTACATTTAATTTAAATTTATGTAAATGTAAGCTAACTTCATACAACTTAAATTCAACTGTACTGTCTCAAATACTTCTAAATTGTCATGCGCATTTTTTAATGGTGGTAAACATTTAAGGTTATACATGTCTATTTCAAGCCTAACAAAATATCTATGCCTTACAGTCTTTTCCTGTAAGCTGTTTATAAAGGGATTAAGCCTCTATTATCAAAGGGAGTTTCTCCATCTCTTTGTCTCTACAGGATAAGTCTAACCTACTAAGTTAAAACCATTTACAGTCAGGCTTCAGGGCTCTGAGTAAAACATCCCTCACAGCCTCTCAGCTTGGATCCAGTTGCCCAAACAGATTAATTAATTACAGGGATAAAGCCTTACCTAGCCACATGTGCTGAGAACAAGTAACTAAAGACATATTTTTGTATACTAAGTTGTGCTAGATAGTCAGACAGCCCTCAAATGCTCAGAGATCTAGAGAATATGGCATTTAAAATGTTTTAAAAGCTATTATGACAGAGAGAAGGCCAGCTGCTTGCACACACATTTCCTCCAAGAAGGCTGATGGACACTGAAAAGCTCCACCCACAAAGTGGCAAAGCTAGCCACTGAGCAATCACTGCTTTCATCTCTCAACTGCTGCAAAGGGCTCTAAGGACCATGGACAAGAGGGCAGTGGAATAGACTTTCTCCACGTTGCTTGGGCCAACGGTAGGTAAGTCTTCAAAAGCTCTAATCCACAGGTCATGCCATCAGCAGAAGGCAGGCGATCCTTAAACCTCTGACTTCAACAACTGTGGAGGACCTGGGTGGCTGTCCATGCTGCCAGCTAGTAAGTCTGTGTTACTCTCTAATTATTCAAGTAAATTGTATCCTTCTCAAGAACTCTGATGCTTTTGACGATTGGTAGCTTTGTCAGCTTAAAGCAGCAGCAAAGCAGTGTTTCAAAACAGATTTTCAAAATTGGGTAATTTTAAGGTTGCTACTGTTTATAGTCTTAACATTAATCAATAAAGTTTTAACAGTGTTAAACACCATACTATACCACTATATGATCCCACATCTGTAACTATGACCTTACAATTAAGGTGCTTTTCATTATGCTAAAAAATCATGGCTGCATGTTTTAATTCTTTCAGCCAAGTCATTTCTAACATGAGTATGCTACTAATATGTCTTAATATTTATGTTTTCACAAACTCAAAGGATTCTTTTAAGTTCAGGGAGCAGAATTAGATCCATTTACAGGTTAGATTCACTCCAATAAATCACCTTTTTCCTGGCCTTGGGACTTCCTGGTCACCCTTGGGAGACCCTCCCCCACCTCACACTTCTCCATTAAATACTAAGACCTAGAGAAAATCCTAACCTTGTACTCTCTTCTGCTAACCTCTTGCCAGGTCTCAAAGAGATGCCAGAGCCCCATATTGTCGAGAACTGTGATGGAAACAACCCAGCTACAGGAGTTGGCCGCACCCCAGCCTTCTCGGATATCCCAAAGACTATCTACACCCCCATTTCAGCAGGAAGCAGTCTCCAGAACTCAATGTCCTTAACCCTAACCCGCCACGCCCAACCCCCACAGCTTAACAATAATATGTGGAAATGTTATGAACTGGCCCGGCTGAAGCCCCGGACCCAAGGATGGGCAGGATGCTCAGGCCTTGCCATCTCTATCAACTTTACCTGGCAACAAGAAGGACTCAGTTAGGCATGCACAAGCCTCTTTTAAGCAAAGCACAAGTGCCTATCATTCTTTGTTCTGTCTCTGCCTCTGCTCTCTCTACTCTCTCTCTGCTCTCTCTCTGCCTCTCTCTGCCTCTCTCTGCCTCTCTCTGCCTCTCTCTGCCTCTCTATGCACACTCTGCACTCTCTCTGCTCTCTCTCTCTCTGCCTCTGTCTGCTCTATATGCTTTGTCTCTGGTCTCTCTGCTCTCTATCTCTCCTTCTTTCAGTTGGCCTCCAGCTACCCCTCTTTCTCTCCAATCACTCAAAAAACACCACATGGGCGCTAAGTCTCACTGTGTGTGTGTTTCTTAGGCATTAGCTGCAGCAAAGGCAACAGTCTGGCTGACAAGTTAACTTTGGGGCAGAAAGTAACCACAACAGCCCCCCATGCACTAAAGCAGGGAGAGCACTGTGCAGCAGCCACAGATCGATGGATGTCCAATGTACACATGAATCACTTATGATGCACTACCTGCCAATCTTCTGCCAGAGAAGACTGAGAATTAGTAATTTGTGACTGTCATCAACTGCTGATTAAAAGAGACTGGAGTTTGCGAATTTTACAGACTTCCCACTCTGGCAGGGGAAGCACAAAAAGGACTGGGAAAGTAGTGTGAATAAAACCTGCACTGTTTGAACCAGCAGCCTCCCAGAAGGGAACCTCAGCATGAGAAGCTGATCTCATGGCCTTAACACAGGTCTTGCAGCTGGCCAAAGAAAAGAAAAAATATGGAAACTTGTACACGGGCAGCAGTTATGCTTTTATAACTGTCCATGTGCACGGGGCTATCTGTAAACAAGGGAACTGGCTAAGCTTTACTGTGAGCAAGTAGAGAAAGCCAGAGATGAGCAGACAACTGCATTCCTCCACATTTACTTTATACTGTATCCTGCTTGATCGCCTGCTGTAATTCTCATTAGGGACAGTGACCTGGAGGAAACATAAGCTAAGTAGGCCCTTTCTGGCTGTTGTGTGTGGTCAGTGATTTAGCACAGCAACAGATGCTCACCAGAAGGTGAAGATATGATTTTCTTCTTTTCAACTGTGGTGAAGTAAATGTAGTTTTATTGTTTATTTTTCATCTCATTTCTTCTTTTCCAGAATAGTCTCTTAGCAATACCTTTGTGGCGTTGAACTTGTGACTCCTGTCTCAAGCTTCTGAGTACCAAGCAAGGCATGTACCATCCCACTGGTTTGTACTTTTCACTAATTAAATATAGGATGGTTACATTTAAGTTTCTTTATGTATACTTATTTGTTTGAGGTAGGGTCTTGCTTTGTAGCCAAGTCCAGGTTGGAGGTAGTAGCAGTCCAAGTGTCCATATTTCCAAGTGCTGCAGGTATAAACTTGCACTATACATAGCTACTTAAATGCATGGGGCTTTTGTAAAAGTAAAATTGATATATGTTTAAACTTAAATTTTGTAATATTCAAAACAAGCTGTTAGGTATGTAAGACAGAGGAATATGTTGTCAGTTAGCAATGCAAATGGAAAGCATTCTAGTTGGAGGAGGGATATATGTGACAAATGTGGAAGGCAGTTACCCAATTCACACTGCTTAAATTTTTTTTTTTTGCTTTACAGAGCATAATAATATTTTAATTTTAGAGAAATGGGAGACATTGGTGTTTGTTTGAAAGAGGGGGATTAGGAAACATTGAATAAATTGATTAATTTGGAAACTACTTCCCTCAGCAATGGAAACCTCAATTCAATCCTCACAATTCTTGAAAATTAATCCAGATTGCTGGGTTGTGGTTTATGGCTCAAACACCAGTACTTTGGAGGCAGAGGAGATAGATCTACAAAGGTCAGCCTGTTGTACAGAGTAAGTTTCAAGACAGCCAGGGCATCATGTAGGAACCTTGTCTCAGAGTGAAAAAACATAATGGTTGCATATGCTTCTAACTTCAACATTGGAGGCAGAGATAAATTGGAATGAAAACTTCGTCAAAATACAAAAAATAAGACAACGCTGAACATAGGTTGAGCAGTTGCAAGCATTTTCTGCTCTTGCATAGGAATAGGGTTTTAGTTTCCAGCCCATGTGGTGGACTACAGCATCCTGAACTGCTATTCCAGGAAACCAGCACTGACTTGTGACTTCAGTGGTCACCAGATTCACAAGCAACACTTAAATACATGAAGGAAAGAATCTCATAGTCTTGTAAGTTAGGATTTATATCAGAGCCATCCAGGATGATTCTGAAAATATGGGACACTAGGGAGAGCTGAATGATAATGTTGGGGTATCTCATGTTCCATTACTAGTAAAATAGAATCATACCACCCATGTCTATAGATGGAATAATACCAATAGTCAGACTGCCTTTCAAAAAGGTAAGGATAATTGATCCATCAAGAAGACCATGACATTAGACCATTTCCTTAGATTAATATGATTGATGTAGATGTGCTACATGAAAAATCCTTTTTTTTCTTAAACACTCAAGTTCACTCATGAATTTAGGCACATGAGAACCTTTGAGTATACTAATCACATCTGTTTTTCTCTGAATATAAGGCAGTTTTTAAA
Source organism: Phodopus roborovskii (assembly GCF_943737965.1). Classification (NCBI taxonomy): domain Eukaryota; kingdom Metazoa; phylum Chordata; class Mammalia; order Rodentia; family Cricetidae; genus Phodopus; species Phodopus roborovskii. The sequence goes on along the minus strand of NW_026127036.1, from coordinate 2,633 downwards.
CAATGATTAGTGAAACTATATTTTTTACAATATATAAATAATATTCACTCTACTTCATTCTTTATCCACCAGGGAATGGGGGGCAGGATCTACTGTATTCATAGTAATGGGCAAGAGGTGATCATGGGAATATTAGTGTAGAGGTATTGTGTAATTTGAGTACTGTATTGACAGTGAAAAACTGGCTGTGTTTATACTTGCAATAAAGATTGTGCTGGTATATATTGCTTTTGTCCCATTTGTGGGGATGGAATTTCATTAAGATTGTTGGTAACTTGGAGCAGGGCAATAATTCAGGTGTGTTTTACTACAGTATAAATTGGAGCAATCTGTATTTACTACAAAGATATTACACGCAGGGCAAGTTCTGAGATATTTTACTGGATAGGAATTGTGAGGAGTTGAGCATGTTGACTGATACCTGTAATCTTAACCTGAAAAGGAGGTTGGAATATCAGGACTCTAGCTATTTTTACCACATAGGAGGAAGTCAAGCACGAAACAAAGTCATAATTGTTCTTTCTTGCTAAAGTATTAGGTGATCTACTTTTCAATTTTTCTGTTTGGCATAACCTACATTTTGGCAGTTTATCTCTGTGTAATAGCCCTGCCCATCTTAGCCCATAGTTTGTATTCAAGGGTGGTCTCCAACTCACAGATAACCACTGCACTTCCTGTCTCCCAAGAGCTACAGTTAAAAAACTGTGAAACCACCCGAGGCTTAAACTGCCTTGTATGTCAATTTACACATTTGGCATTCCTTTATTTTGTAGTTCCATTAGCATCCTTGCACCTTACTATGTCATATCTGGTTTCATAAAAAAAAAAAAAAACAGACAAGTGTCCATTAACTAGAAAAATTTGGACACTCATGGGAATTTCCTCAAAAAATGTAAAAAGACAGAATTCATAAACATAAACTACTCTTATAACAATATGAGGAACTATATAAAACTATTACTAGGCCTATGTATGATGTGCATATCACCTCTGACCCCACCGTGAAGCTGAACCTGTTCCAACAACATGTGGCAACTTTGAGGCAAACAAGGTATGCTGCTGCACATTCATTCCCCATGAAATTTCATTGGACTTTTATGTATCTCATAACAATTTTGATTGTTTTAAGAATTTAGGAATTAACAGTTTGTCAATATTAATAAAAAATCATATTGTGTATGAGAAAAGGTGGAACTAACTTCAGATTCAAGTTTTGAAAAAGATGGAGTGTGTCAGTAATTTCAAAGTGTATTTTCTGTGTCATTGCAGAGTATCGTGGCACTACAGACATTGCTTTTGCAGCTGTTATGTGTTCAGATTATGCAGTATCAATTCACTTGTATTTATCAATTTGAAAAACCTGACAGCTTTGCCTTAATTCTAAATAAGAACCCAGTTTGTATTAAGGGATGCTGGGGTAGGCATCACTTCAGTTTTAGAACAGCCTTGTACACAAAGTGAGTTTGGGGACAGGCAGGGATACCTGAAACCCTTTCTCGAGTAAAGAAACAGAAAAGGCACATACAGGGATGGGGCAGAATTGAAGACAACCAACCACAATACAATATGGAATATATCTGTTTGTTTACTGTGAGTGTGTGTGTGTGTGTGTGTGTGCCGGTGTAGGTGTGGGTGTGGGTGTGTGTGTTTATGTTATGGGAGAGAGAGACAGAAGCATTTGTTCTGAAAAGTGAATCCTGTGTGTTCCTTTGGGATTGTGGCTGATATGTCTTATTCAACCTTGGAGGTAGGTTTCTCACCTGAATCAAAATGCTGTGGATTTTTAGATTTCAGAGGTAAAACTCTGTTTTCTAGAGACAGGCATGCAAGGCTCAAATTCCTCAGGGCTTAATTTAAAAAAAAACAAAATTCAAAAAGCTTTCCAAACAAACTAAGGAGTTTGGACTTTATCTTAGAACTAGAAGCTCAAGAGCGTAGTTAGGTAGCAATAAATCACCAAGTTGAGCAAATGATTGAAAGCTGCATAGCCTTCATATTAATAAGGTAAGAATATAGAATAGGATGCACTTATTGGCCACACCCATGTAGTCATGGCCCCCTCTTCTCCTCTTTAGGGAAGTGCATAAATGAACTTCATTGTTGCGATTATCATGAATGCTATGAAAATAAAGTTGAAGAAAGAGGTTCTTATTTGTTTTTGAGCAGTTGAAAGGGTAATTATTTGTTTTGAGGCAGGGTCAGCACCTTGTAGCCAAGGCCAGCTTGGAGGTAGTAGCAGTCATCTGTCCATACTTCAAGTGCCTCAATTATAAACTGCACTACACATAGTTACCTAAATGCATGGGGCTTTTTTGTAATAGTAAAAAATGATATATGTTTAGACTTAAATTTTGTGGTGTTCCAACAAGCTGGTGGGTATCTAAGACAGAGTAATGTGTTGTCAGTTTAGCAATGCAAATGGAAAGCATTATAGTTGAAGGAGGGATATATATGACAAATGTGGAAGGCAGTTACCTATTCAGCCTGCTTACAATTTTTTTGTTTTACAGAGCATAATAATATTTTAACTTTAGAGAAATGGGAGGCATTGGTGTTTTGAAAGAGGAGGTTAGGAAACATTGAATAAATTGATTAATTTGAAAACTACTTCCCTCAAAGCCATGAAAACCTGA